>NC_064289.1:33854344-33863664 GCF_019186545.1 Solanum stenotomum | reverse complement strand
GGTTCATTATTAGTTTTAAAGGTCGAAAAATTATTTCGAAGGTTTTGAAATTTTGAGCATGAATTATAGGACTTATCTGCAAATTTTGGTGCATTTTCGCTAACCCGAGATTGGACTTTTATCGCAAATAAGAAATAATTGTTTACCGAGTAGAAATGATATTTGACTGGGCAAACGAGCATGAAATTGAGCTCCGATTGAACGAGCAGGTCTGTATCATTATTTAAGACATTTACAAAAAAGAATCGGGTCATTTCACTATCGTATGAGGAAATTACGGCCTTTTTAGTGAAAGATTAACTGTTGTTTTTCTGGTGCATAACAGCCATGTACTGTTATAAAAATCTCAGACTATGTTCATTTGGTATTTTGAGCATATCGGGAGTTCTAGAGATTGGAATGGAGTGATTCTTATGAGTTACTTCTTGAATTAATATGAGGGTTAGTATTCAATCTTCAATTCGACGTTTTCTCATAATTTCTTTATCTGGTTTTTTTCCTATCCGTAAACCTCTTGGGAAAAATTGGGATTTTATCGATTTGGACTCCCTTTTTGATGAAAAGGGTATATTTACGATCCTTATGTTATGGGTAAACTGATTTTAACATAAAATTATTGATTCATCGATTATTTTCATCATATTAATCCCGTACAATTTGGACTTTCCCGGTAAAGTTAAAGTTTGATAAATTGAGAATTTCAAGGTCGATCTTAACTATGTTTTTGATGAAATTTCATATTTGAACTTATCTAAGCATGGGTAAGATGTTTTTCAAGAGATATCATTTTCGAGTCGGGGTTTCGGATCCGAATATTTTAGGCTTCTTCAAGAATGTGGATTTTCCTTCAAATTGAGTTTGTGAATTGATTTCAACTCCGTTTTCAAATTGGTTTTCACCATTAGCTTCCAAATACTTTAAGGATCATTTTACATCAAAAATTTCCAGATTTGGGTATCGTTTTCCGGTATGAGACTTTTGGACCGTTTTGCCCCTTTTCCCTAAATTTCTTGATTTTGGTGTCATTGGACTCAAATTGTGATTGTGAATAATTGTTTGAATAGATTATCGTGATCCGGATTATACTCGGAAAGGAAAGGGCTCAAGTCAAATAACTTTTGGAGTTCGTTTTAAGACAATTGGCTTCCAAACTTTGTAAAACTCTTAGACTACGCATGACTACTTTCCTAATTGTGTTGGGGAGTAATGGGGATTGAGGATGGGTTTTATTTGTTGATTGAAATTGTTGTAAATGAAAGATGGGGAATAAAACGAGCTAAATGTGTTATATGTGACTTGAATTTGTTGAATAAGTCATGTGATAACTGATATTGAGGGGATAGAAGAGCATGAGTAGGTTATGATTGATATAGATGTTGAGACAGATGATGTGTAATACTATGATGTGATCGTGATATGGTTGTGATTAAGACAGATGATGTGTAATACTATGATGTGATCGTGATATGATTGTGATTGATGACATGTGCATATTCATTATTCATCTTATATGTGAACTATATGTTGCATGAGTTCTGAGACACTGATATGAGGATGAATGGATATGAGACACAGTTGAGACTAGCTCCAGCTAGAGATATATGAGATGGACTAGCTCCGGCTAGCAATTTGGATGCCGATGGGATCTGGTTCCGGCGGTGATACATGGTCCATGTGTGGCCCCCATGGGTTCTGATTTGAGTATTCAGCGCGGACTGATTATGTCAACAGATATGTATCGTAGGACAGACATGCATCACGACTACATGATATCATTATTGCATTTTGCATCGCATTTTCCTTATCTTTGTCTGTGATATGTGGATTGTATCGGTTTACCCTTCTTATGTGGAATTTGATCCACTTGCTCTTATTTGTTGATCTGAGGTTGATGAGAATATACTGTTGGTTCTGGCTGTTGAATATGATCTGTTTAGTAAATGTTGGTTGGTTTGCTGCTAGATTGAAGTTTCGGTGGTTCGGTTGGGTTTGAAAAGAGTTGTTTGTAGCTGCTAGTTTTGCTTAGTTTAGAGTTACTTGCGAGTACATGTGGTTTTCGGTACTCACCCTTGCTTCTACACAATTGTGTAGGTTGACAGCTCTCTCTCAAATTCGGCTTAGTATTTTCTTTAGCAGATTGAGCTTCGGGACATACTCGAGAGGTAGCGGTTCATTCCAGACGTGCCCTTGAGTTATCTTTACTTTCAGTTTTGTTCTATTCGAGAACTATACTCTGAGACTTGTATATTTTTATTCGAATTCTGTATTTAGAGGTTTGTACATGTGACAACCAAATTCTGGGTAGTGTTGAGTCTTAATTAAAGTCTTCCGCTTATTTATTATCTTTTATTCTCGTATTTCTACTTCTCTATCGTTGTGGTTGGGTTAGGCTGACGTGTCCGGTGGGAAATGGACACGTGCCATCACATCCGGATTTGGGGTGTGACACAAATACAAAATTATATTTATGGGCCCATAACAAAAGTAAAGACATGTATGGATTCTTCTGGATTTTCATTTTGACCATTAACTATACAACTATTTTTTTGCCCTTAAATTATGTTAAGATTACTAAAATGACATTGGTCGTCCTTCTCATTGCTCTTAAGATATTATAATTCTCTCTCTATTACATCCTTATTTCCTCTTGGATACATTTATTCCCTCTCGGATACATGCCTATCCCCTCTCGAATACATCCCTCCCCCAAAGTAATATGTCATTTGAAATGTATTGGACAACCAAGAAATGTATTTGAGAGCAATGAAAAATTGGAGATTTTTGTAATTGAGAGAACTTTCCGGATATGATGTAATTAGCCTCCAAAGATATGAGATTTATGTACTTTATACTATTTTTCTCTTTAGTAAACAATTTCAATATATTACTTTATAATCTATTTCAAATGGTCATATGATATAAATGTGTTGTTTACAACCTAAATTGAGAAAGTTGAATTCAAAAAAATTCTATGCAGCAAGGAAATAGAAAATTGCGTTATATTATGAGTTAAAACATTTCGTGTTCGAGGAATATATAAAATGTTGATATTTTTGAAAAATGTCATCGATCTGTATATATATTCGCAAGTGGTATCTATTTTCCACAATGTTAATCTTTGTTTTGTAATATTTGTACCATAAGCTTTGCATCTGATAAAATACTAATCATTGATCAATCAATTTGTAAAGATCAATTTAAAGTCTTTCAAATCTCTATTGCTTCAACTTAAGTATACCATTTTTGTAATTGGCTTTGTCGATGAATTTTGTGATACATTTTATTATTGTCTTCGATAAATCAAAATACTTAAAAAATTGATTTCTAACTTCACAACAATAAAAACAATCAAGAAAGCAACTTTATTTCTATATACAATAACAATTATCATAATATTATATTCTAAATATTAAAAGTATTTATTAAAAAAATAATTTTTAACTCCATAACAATAAAAACAATCATTAAAGAAACTTTATTTCTATATACAATAACAATTATCGTAATGTTATATTCTAAATTACATTAATTAATTTTTTTTGATACTACACTCCTAATATCATGCCGTAAAGAAAACTCTAAATCTTACCACCACAAAAATAACCAATATACTTTTTTCGGGTTGTTTTTTCCTAATTTATTTATTGTTTAGTTTTTTTCTTCCTCTATATTTCTCAACAATGTATTTTTTTCTATTGACATTTTCTTTTGTTGTTCTTCTTTATTTTTTAACTACTCATTTTTCTTTAGTTTGAATTTTAATATTCATTAGAAGTTGAATGTTAAACGTTTTCCTTGTCAAATTTTCTCTGTTAATAGTTTATCATATTTGATATTAAGAAAATATATTTGTATTTTTTAATCTTTCGATGAATACATTATCAAATTATTTAATTCTTGAAAGTCAAACATTGTTCATTCTTTAGCCACGAAATTTGATATTTTCTTCAAATTAATTAAAAAATATTGATATAAACACTATTTTAATAATCAAGATACGAATTTAGTGGTCATATTATGTAACATAATATTAAAAATACGTTTACGTAATAATCATTTAAAGTATTTCTAGGAAGAAAATATTAACTATTCAACACACTTTATTTTAATTAGTTCAAATTTTTCTTTCTAAAATATGTCAAAACAAGCTTAGAATTTATTATTGTTTGTAAGAAGTTAACTAATAGAACTCTTCATTTCAACAAAATTACAATAATATCCTTATGGGCCCATAACAAAAGTTAAGACATGTATGGATTGTTCTAGATTTTCATTTTGACCATTAATTATACAATTATTATTTTTCCCTTAAATGATGTTAAAATTACTAAAATGTCATTGATCGTCCTTCTAATGGCTCTTCTATATAATAAAAATATCAAACATCCAGGACTGTAAGGGTAGAAGTGTAGTTAGGGGATAACAAATTTTGGAAAGTTGCGACATAATTCACATAAACCTATTTTGCTCTCACAGTCTGCTATTTATCAACCTAAATTTTAAATGTAGCCACTTAATCCGATGTTGATCTCGAGCACCAAGAGAGATTGTCCATTCACAACAATCTCAATAAGAATACTACAATGCTAACGTTTACAAATTTCATTCACAATTTTTCAATATAATACAGATGAAAAAGAACTTGAAAGCAAAATAAAATGGGAGAATGAACCTACAACAAATTGTATGTGTTAAATACATATATGATCAGCAAAATTCAACAATAACATGTGACTGACACGGAAAACTACAACACTATCTGATGCATTATCAACTAATAAAGCTATGCATATTTTGATGGGAAAAAATAAAATCATATTTTCATCTAAATGATAGAAAATGACAATTGTAAGAGCGAAATTTCTAGTGAGTTTTACTGGAGAAATACATAGGAAATTAATCCAATAGAGAAAGAGACATTACTTACTTATCTACCAGCAGACAAAAGGGAATAGAAAGATAATGAGTGAATAAGAGGATGCCATTTGAGGCAGATTGAAAACGTCAATAACTATAAAACTATAAAAAAAAAATGAGGGAACAAAACTTATTCCGACCAAACTTAACTCCATAATAATGCTTGTCTTCCAAGAATAGATGCATGTCTACTTGTAAGATACATAAATCTATTCAAGAATCATTTGCATTGGAGAAAATGAAAGGATCACTAAAAGACTCACATTTTACAGCTTTTTTGTTGGCGTCGGTGATTCAATTGACAGCCCGATGGTTGAAGATTTAGATTCAATAACTGATGGTTTCATCTCCACCTTGCTTGTGTTGAGCGACATCAACTTTTTAGCGTTCCTCGCATTAATGCTACGCTGAAAACTTGTTCCTATTTTGTGTAGGGTAGAGCTGTTATAATTTTTTAGTGACGGTAGAGCTTATCCAAGATGACTTCCTCAGATGAATGTAGAATAGTCTATTTGACAATATGTGTTAGACATGGTCAATACGTAGGAGTTAGTGCTGAAAACAAAAGTAGACATTTGTAAGATTTAAAATATCTTATGAGAAAAAGCTAATGCGAAATAAGGAAATATAATCAGTATGTACACGTATAAAAATTAAAATTTTAGCCAACTTATAGTTGGTAGGGGCAGTGCACCAATTTCTACAACATAATCAGAAGTCCTATGAGAAATACAGTAAAAACTTGTGATAGATAGATTGATCAATGGCAACATGGGTTTCTCAAGCTTATCGGTTAGTTTGACATGTTCAACTATCGTTTCTTTGTCAAGTATCCAATAAAATCTATGTGTTAATATTTTGATTGAAGTTGGTGAAACTTTTACTCTTGCAGCTGAAATCAGATGTCTCAAAGAGTGTAAGCTTTTTTGCATAACGTCCAATATCATCACCATATAGAACTGCCTAATTTGTTGTTCATGTAAAGTTTAATAGCTTTCTGAGTTGTAGGCAAGTAATATAATTATGTGAAGAAAATTAGATGATATTACTAAAGGTAAAAGTACCTCTTCGTCTTCCAAAATCAAAATATGAAATATGATTTTTCTTCTCCAGACTTTCTCGCTCTCAACTCATGTCCACAATTTGGACTCTACAAATCCAATCAGAAGTGTTAATCGTTATTCGATCGATATTAAATCTTAGTACCATGAGTCCACCCAAGATATCTTGACAATAATATGGGAAGGAAGACTTAGAGAACCACACCAATTAGAGTTCTCTTCAATTTGTGACATCTAATTAAACTAAAACGCACATTCTTTTGTTAATTTCTAAGTTCTTACAATATGTTGGTGTGACATTTTACTCTATCAAATTATTGGTGTGATATTTTAGTATTAATAAAAATATATTATATGTCACATTATATATCATGTTATGTCTATTGGTAGACATTACATTTGTGCTCTTTACTCTCATCAATAGTGGAAGAAAGTGGTCATTAGTTGTTAGTAACTTATGTAACCGCCAACTCTTTATTTCACCCATTATTCTATCATTATGTCTTGTAACTTATGTAACATTTGGGCCATTCATTTGGCAAATTTACTACCCATTATCTTCCTATTCATTGCAAGGAAGAATTCATCACCTATAAATAGTGTGGTCTTCCTTGTGTTGGGAAGAAGAAGAAACAAGAAAATATAGAATGAAAAAGATGAGTAGTATTTTATTGTGTTTATATTGAGATTAGTGTAGTAGTGAAAGAGAGAGTTGAGACAAAGAATAATATTCTAAGTCTTCAACTATATGACAAATCAAAAAAGTGAGTATTTATATGTAAAAGGAAGGTGTTCTTTTTGTGGAGTTTTGAACTCTTCGACTAATCCAGAGTTGTTTGAGTTGTACACGTTGTTGGGATGTTGTATCCTGGAGGGGACAAGTCAAGAGTGATACTGCTGGATCGGTGTAGATTATGCCGCAGTGGGCTTGAATCTCCTTAAAGAGAGCAAGATATCCGTGCCTCAGCCTAAAGATTTATTTATTCATTTTTGTCATTTTATTTTCAACTGTAATATTTTTGTATTTTTGGTATATACACCAACAATTTTAAGGAGATTCATGTTTTCTTACAATTTGAAAAAATGTGGATATCAAGATAGGGATCTCAACATGATTCCGCTCAATTTCGTTCTCTTCAAGAGATGGAAGAGAAGAGGTGTACGGTAAAGTGTTTCTCTACTTGCTCAATTCATTGAGAAAAGGTAAAGAATAAAAAAAAACTTTTTTATCTAGTATTTTCATGAATAAAGTGATACTACTTTTCGTGAAAAAAAAATGATATTTAAATTCTTTAAATAGTGGGAGTTCATGAAATGAGGAAAAAGTCATTACTGATTTTTGGTTATAACATGAGAGTTATAAATAAATTATGAAAGACATGTTGAGTAGCCATTTAAATTAAAATGTTTTGGGTGAGAAAAAAAATCATTCTTGGAATGAAAAAATATCATAAACATGTGATGGAATTTTTGTTCTCAAATCACATAATATTGAAATAATTGTGAAATACAATTTTGTTGGTTGTGTGAGGCTTGCAACTCCTATTGGTTCAATTATGTGAGAAAGTTGTGACAAATAAAAAAAAAAGTTAGTTTGCTAGCCTAATAAAAATATGGGCACTAACAACCTGATTTGAAATAATGTTTGTAGAAAAAGTACTTAGCAGGTACAAGCAAACAACATGAGAAAATTGGTGCTATTTGTTGGAATAGAGAAACGCAAATTATATTGTTTGCTTATCTAATTTGGAGGTTGAAGTAAAAAATAAAATAAAAAATTAAACTTCAACAAGTGAAAAAGTGAATTGATTTTATTATATCAAACACTTTATTTGGAGAAAATAATTTTTTCTATTTTTGATTAATTGTGATAGCACCAATATTACCGGTAGACTATAAAATCGTTTATATAACCGTAAAATTAGAAAACACAATATTGTGAGATCATATTGATCACCGGTATACCATCAGTATTAATTGTGTCAAAATAATTTGTGATAATCTTGCAAATTTTTTAACTAAGGCCTTAGCAAAATAAAGAGTTTGAAGCACATCGAAGGGGATGAAATTGAAGCTAAAAAAGTTCTAAGTTATATATGAGGAAACCCAACCTGGAAACTAGAGATCCTATAACCATGTTCAATGGGAAGAACGAATCATATGATGACTTGCTGTGAAATTCACTGTGTATTTAAGTTTATTCAATCCCTATGATGTAAGTGTATTTATCCTATAATGATTTGTGGAGGTTGAGTCTTTGAACTCTTAATGAAAGTATGTATCTCGTATGAGTGGGCTGTCAAATTATAGGAGCACCCTTGACAGATTTCACATATGTGAGTGTGAAAGTAGGCCTCTTTTTATGAGAATGCGCTTGTTCTAAAAAACACTAATGAAACTGGGATAGCACAAGGTCGTAATGTGCTGGCTATTAAAGCTTATCCCAACACCTTAATTATTGTGTGTAAGCATTAATACTTTATTTCTCTTAAGTAGTCATAGTTCAAGTCTGAGACCTCTATTGACTCTGGAGTAGAGATTATTGTTTTACTAAGTGCAGGTTCAACGCAGAGCACAACTTCATAATGCATAATAGTCTACCTTCAACTAAGTTGTCAAGAATTCGCTTATCTTAATATTAAAATGAATGGGGGATTGTTGGTGTGACATTTTAATATTAATAAAAATATATTATATGTCACATTATATATCATGTTATGTCTATTGGTAGACATTACATTTGTGCTCTTTACTCTAATCAATAGTGGAAGAAAATGGTCATTAGTTGTTAATAACTTATGTAACCACCAACTCTTCATTTCACCCATTATTCTATCATTATGTCTTGTAACTTATATAACATTTGGGCCATTCATTTGGCAAATTTACTACCCATTATCTTCCTATTCATTGCAAGGAAGAATTCATCACCTATAAATAGTGTTGTCATGACCCGATTTATCAAGTCATGATGGCACCTACTATAACCCACCAGCAGGTAAGCCAACCCGTAACCCGGAACAACAAGTAATGGGTCTGAGGGTAGAAATTAAACAAGAGTAGGCAAATAACAATATAAACAGGCGGAAGCAAACCAAAAACATATATACAAATAAAGATCTCCCCAGAACCTGAAAGTCACTAGTACAAAGCTACTACAAAATGAGTACAAGTCCCAAAACTGGATAACAGAGACTGGACTGTCTCGAAAGGAAAAAGACAAGTCTATATATACAGATGGAGACTGAAATAGTACAAAACGCCGTGTGCTCACCCCCGTCTCCGGATAAGTCTACTCCAAGCTCGATCAACGCTGGCTACTAGTGCTCGGACCTGCATCAC
>NC_064289.1:33842421-33853135 GCF_019186545.1 Solanum stenotomum | reverse complement strand
GGTCTCCAAATGCTTCCCCACTAACAAAAGGTTAATCACCTCGTCATTACGAATATATTGACACTAAAATTATATTTTTCGGAGACGGACCCAAAATCGGGTCTAAAACGGGATTGTGGGCCCACAATTGGAATCTCGAAAACGAATCCGTGAAAACGTCCCAAATACCTTACTAAACTAATACCCCAAAATTTAGCACAAACAGATGCCTAAAACATAGCAAATCAGCCACAACAATTAAAATGGGCAGCCCCTTGATCACCAATTTCTGGAAAAACGAGACCCTTTCAACCCAAACAGATTATACCACGACGATCCTTGCAAAAAACTCTACAAGTTAGCCTCAAGAATGACTCAAAACGGACCTAAGATGATCAAGATCTCACATTTCAAAATTCAACAACAATTCAATCCGGAAAATCACCCTAGCAGTGGCTAAAATCGATTCCTTACCTCAAACGAAGCCTCCCCTCGTGTTTCTGAGATCACCGCTCGATTCCCCTCGAAATTCTCTTGAAGTTAGCCTTTTGAAGCACCTAATTTGGACTCAAAATGAAGGAGAAATCTTATGTTGAAGTTGAGGGGAAAAAATGGACGAACATCGTCCTAAAATCTGGAAATTTCCAAATTTCCATCGCTGCCACGTGGCGTCGCATAACTCTGCCACGTCACTTCCAGATTTCCATCGCTGCCACGTGGCGTCGCGTGGCTCTGCCACGTCACCGCCGCGTTAAAATTCGACAACCCTTCAAACTTAAATTCAATGTTTCGGACTCGTTCGGAGTCGGAAAAATACAAACCATATATGGAATCTGATTGAAAACGATATTTCGGACTCAACGGTGAAGGCGGAATTTTCATTTGGAGATCGCTTCGATGAAAAGTGGGTCCCACACCCAGTATCGTTTTGAACCAGATTCCACAACTGCCATCTAAAGCCTCGAGAAGTGAGCAAAGGGTTGTTCTAGACCAAAATCGATCTTCCAAAGCTAACCTAGCTGTCAGAATTTTCATCTGAGCACGTCTTCCAAGAAGGTTGACCAAAGTCAACTTTTCAAGTTATAAAAATCTCCAAAACAGGGAAATGGGCCTAAAACCCAAACGAACGACCAGGCGACCGAACAGTCAGTGCTAGCAAGTCATAAATGACTTGGGATCGCTACAGGAATGCTCTAAACGAGGGAAAAAATTCTTTAATTTAAAAAAATGACCTGGAGGGTCATTACAAGTGTGGTCTTCCTTGTGTTGGGAAGAAGAAGAAACAAGAAAATATAGAATGAAAAAGATGAATAGTATTTTATTGTGTTTATATTGTGATTAGTGTAGTAGTGAAAGAGAGAGTTGAGACAAAGAATAATATTGTAAGTCTTCAACTATATGACAAATAAAAAAAGAGGGTATTTATATGTTGAAGGAAGGTGTTCTTTATGTGAAGTTTTGGACCCTTCAACTAATCCGGAGTTGTTTGAGTTGTACACGTTGTTGGGCTGTTGTATCATGGAGGGGACAAGTCAAGAGTGATATTGCTGGATCGATGTAGATTATGTCGCAGTGGGATTGAATCTCCTTAAAGAGAGCGAGATATCCACGCCTCAGCTTAAAGATTTATTTATTCATTTTTGTCATTTTATTTTCAACTGTAATATTTTTGTATTTGTGATATATTACACCAACACAATGATTTTACTTCTTAAGCAATCAAAAACAAAGTTTCGTATACATATTCTAAACATACATCAAATCCTTTTGTCAATGTCTAAGGTCTCGATCGATAATGGAAATTTATTCATACAACACAATTATACTTGAACAGTTACTGCAAGAAGGGAAAAGGGGCTTATGGTCATATACAAAGTTGGAGTGAATTGACTATGCAAAGTATATTAAGCATTTTTGTGGGGAAAAGCATAACTTCTTACTTGAAATTGAAAAGGATGACATCTCAAAAGGAGGAAAAGGTGACGAACCAACAGTGAAGAGAAATTCTTAATCAATACATGCAACATTATTGTAACCCACATACCAATATGGAGCTGGATTGCAAAAGGTATTACCTTCAAAAAGGTGATTAACAACAAAGGAGGGACAATAAGTTGTGAAAGATTTCACCAACAAATAGGAAAAAGAAAGGACAAACTTTTAAACAAAGAAGATCAAAATTTCCTAAATGCAATAAACATAAATTTTGATTAAAAATTTCTATTGAAGGGGAAAAAGTTAATGTAGGCATACTATCAAACACTTGCGATACAGTAGAGAAAGTACTGACATGTAACTCAAACTGAGAAATGAAGAAGGAGAAAAGAAGAATTTGATTTGAGCAATGATGAAAGCTATAAAATCAAAACACACTCAGAACTTTGAACACACGATTGAATGTAAAATCAATAGAAGCTGAGAACTTGGTTAAAAGTTTCTGAATATCCACATGCAAATATTAAACATTCAAATTAAAAATTTATTGCATCTATATTTGTCAAATACAAAATATGTCTTTGTTATTCTCTTAAATCGATCCAATTTATTGCATCTATTTATTTCTTATTTCTATATATAAACCTTCATATTAGTGGGACAAAAGAGGAAGGGAGAAGAACATACCAAAAAGAATAAAATCTAACCACAATAAGAACATAAAAACTATGAAAGTAACAACAGGAAAAAGAGATCGGAAAAGAAGGGAAAAAACCCACCAGTTTCACCTAGATGGAGCTGCAAGAGGCTGAGATACAAATTCTTGAGAGTTGAGAGAAGAGCTTGTTGAGAATGGGTTTGGATGAGATTGTGAGAAAAGAAAGTACTCTTCTGCTTGTTGCTTTGATGGAATGGGAATGGAAAAGCAGTGGAAGTTCTATAGTCATTTGTAGAGACACGTGCATTACAATAAAGTAAATTTATGATGACTCAATTATCCTTGTTTGTCCTACTATATTTCTAGTATAAACTACGAGTTTTATCAGCTGGATAAGAGTGTGTGTATATATAATTTTTATTTTTTTAAAAAAATATTTCATACATAAAAATATTTACTTTAATATATTTTTTAAAATACTACTTATACTTTTACATAATTTTTATCTTTTAACATATTTTTTCAAGTTTTTTAGACTTAGAATTTTGAATGATCCAATATAGTCCATAGATATTAGTAGCTGTATTAAAGCTCAATTCAAAATCAAATCAATACTAATGCTAACAAAAAAAAATCAATTCAACACTAAGAATGACAATAATGTTGAATATTTATTTTTTAGTTTTACATTGATTTAGACATTTAAAATACATAACGTAATTTTTATTTTTTCTATAATGTTTAATCATGTAATTTATACTTATTAGACTTGTTTTTATCATGATCTAGTATTTTTAATTTTTTAATTATGACTTATTAATTTGCAATATTTATTTTATGTGATTTCGTTATTATTTTTTGTTGAATATTTTAGACTTTATTGTTTTTCCGATAAAGTCTCGATAAAAAAATTCAACTTGTACTTGAAATATTTATTTGATCCTAGTAAGATATAACTATATATTTAAGATGTTTCTTAATTAAACTAGATAATTTAAGGCCTGTGATACGGGCCCAATATAATTTCACATAATTATTTTGAAAAAATTATATAAATTCACAACTTAAGATATCATAATCTCTACCATTTAAAAAATATTACAAAAATTTCCTCTCGCACACGTCCATCCTCTCTCAGATACATGTCTATCCCCTCTCAGATACGTCCCTCACATGAAGTTATGTATCATTTGCAATATATAGGGCAATCAATGAATGTATTTGATAGCAATGAAAACTCTTAGATTTTTATAATTGAAAAACTTCGGGGAGAGGATGTAATCAGCCCCCAAATGTATGGAATTTTTGTACTATAATTTATACTAATTTTCATTAAACAACTTCAATTTATTTCTTTATAATTTGTTTCAAATGTTCATACGATATAAATGTGTCGTTTACGATTCAAATTGAGAAAGTTGAATTCCAAGAAATTTTCTGCAGAAATAGAGAATTTTTTTAGATTAGGAATTAGAACATTTTGTGTTCGAAGAATAAATAAAATGTTGATATCTTTGAAAAAGTTCATCGATCTTCATATATTTTCCACAATGTTATTATCTTGTTTTTGTAATATTTGCACCATAAACTTTGCATTTGATAAAATACTAATCATTGATCAACCAATTTGTATATATTGATTCAAAGCCTTTCATATCTCTATTGCTTCAACTTAAGTATAATTTGTTTGTAGTTTGCTTTGTCGATGAAATTTTTATTCATTTTATTATTGTCTTCAATATATACAAATACTTCTATTCATTTTAATTTTAATATTGGAAGTGTTTATCAAAAAAATTATTTCTAACTCCACAACAACAAAAACAATCATGAAAGCAACTTTATTTCTTTATACAATAACAATTATCTTGATGTAAATTCTAAATTACATTAATAAAAAGTTTTCATACTAAACTCTAAATATCATGTCGTAAAAGAAAACTCTGAATCTTACCCCCACAAAATAACCAATATATTTGTTTTTTCTTTTTCAATTTGTTTTTTCCAAATTTATTTATTTTTTAGTTTTTTTCTTCCTTTATATTTCTCAACAGAGTCCTTTTCTTTTGTTGTTCTTGTTTATTTTTGAACTCCTCATTTTTCTTTAGTTTGTATTTTAATATTCCTTAGAATTTGAATATTAAACTTTTTTTTCTTCAAATTTTCTCTGTTAAATAGTTTATCATAATTGATATTAAGAAAATATCATATATAGAAATGAAAAATTAATATGTTTTTAATCTTTCGATGAATACATTATCAAATTATTAATTTCTTGATAGTTGAACTTTTTTTAACCACGAAATTTGCTATATTCTTTAAATCAATTAAAAAATATTGATACATCATTTTAAAGACTATTTCAATAATCAAGATCTGAACTTTAGTAGTGGTCATATTATGTGACATATTATTACAAATATGTTTACGTATTTTTAAGAACAAAATATTAACTATTCAAACACATTTTATTATAAATTAGTTCAAAATTTACCTTCTAAAACATGGCAAAACAAGTTTAGCACTTATTATTGTTTGTCAAACTTAATCAATAGAAACTCTTCATTTTAACATAATTACAAAAATATCTTTATGGGCCCATAACAAAAGTAAAGACATGTATGGATTCTTCTAGATTTTCATTTTGACAATTAACTATACAATTATTATTTTTCCCTTAAATGATGTTAAAATTACTAAAATGACATTGGTCGTCCTTCTCATGGCTCTTAAGATATTAAATCCTCTCTCGGATACATCCATATTTCCTCTCAGATATATCTATTCCCTCTCGGATACATACCTATCCCCTCTCGAATATATCCCTCCCCCAAAGTAATATGTCATTTGCAATGTATTGGACAACCAAGGAATGTATTCGAGAGCAATGAAAAATTCGAAATTTTTTAATTGAGGAAACTTCCCGAACATGATGTAATTAGCCTCCAAAGCTATGGGATTTCTGTACTTTATACTATTTTTTTTCTTTAGTAAACTTCAATATATTACTTTATAATCTATTTCAAATGGTCATATGATATAAATGTGTCATTTACAACCTAAATTGAGAAAGTTGAATTCTAAAAAATTATATGCAGCAGGAAAATAGAGAATTGTGTTAGATTATGAGTTAAAACATTTCGTATTCGAGGAATATATAAAATATTGATATCTTTGAAAAAGTTTATCGATCTTCATATATATTTGCAAGTGGTATCTATTTTTCACAATGTTATTATCTTCGTTTTGTAATATTTGCACCATAAGCTTTGCATCTGATAAAATACTAATCATTGATCAATCAATTCGTAAAGATCAATTTAAAGTCTTTCAAATCTATATTGCTTCAACTTAAGTATACTGTGTTTGTAATTGGCTTTGTCAATGAATTTTGTGATACATTTTATTATTGTCTTCGATAAATAGAAATACTTAAAAAATTGATTTCTAACTTCACAACAATAAAAACAATCAAGAAAACAACTTTATTTCTATATACAATAACAATAATCATAATTTTATATTCTAAATACTGAAAGTATTTATTAAAAAAATAATTTTTAAGTCCACAACAATAAAAATAATCATTAAAGAAACTTTATTTCTATATACAATAACAATTGTCGTAATGTCATATTTTAGTTACATTAATTTATTTATTTTATACTATACTCGTAATATCATGTCGTAAAGAAAACTTTAAATCTTTTCCCCACAAAATAACCAATATATTTTTTTTTCGGGTTGTTTTTTCCTAATTTATTATTTTTTTAGTTTTTTTCTTCCTCTATATTTCTCAACAAAGTCTTTTTTCTATTAACATTTTTTTTTGTTGTTCTTCTTTATTTTTTTAACTACTCATTTTTCTTTAGTTTGAGTTGTAATATTCATTAGAATTTGAATGTTAAACATTTTCCTTGTCAAATTTTCTCTATTAAATAGTTTATCATATTTGATAATATAGAAATGAAAATTTTATATTTTTTAATCTTTCGATGAATACATTATCAAATTATTAATTTCTTGATAGTCAAACATTGTTCATTCTTTTAGTCACAAAAATTGATATTTTCATCAAATTAATTAAAAAATATTGATATGTCATTTTAAAGACTATTTTAATAATCAAGATACAAATTTAGTGGTCATATTATGTAACATAATATTAAAAATATGTTTACGCAATAATCCTTTAAAGTATTTCTAGGAACAATATATTAACTATTCAAACACATTTTATTTTAGTTAGTTCAAGTTTTTCTTTCTAAAATATGTCAAAACAAGCTTAGCATTTATTCTTGTTTGTAAGAAGTTAACTAATAAAAACTCTTCATTTTAACAAAATTACAATAATAACAAAATTACAATAATATCCTTATGGGCCCATAACAAAAGTTAAGACATGTATTGATTCGTCTAGATTTTTATTGGAAAATTCACCCCACATATCTATTTAAGGTTTAATATTACAGCCTTTAGATGTACTTTTTTTATATTATTACTTATAACAGTTTAATTACAAGTATTAACAGATTAGTTTTAATCTATAATTTAATTTATTTGATTTAATTAATTAGTTATTATTTTTATAATTACCTTACAATTAATAAGTAAGAGAAATAAGATAATCAATTGTCTTTATCTCTTACACCATTTTAGGGATAACATTAATAGAGAATCAATTGTCATTATCTCTTACACCATTTTAGAGAATTTTTTTCCAGTTTTCAAACTCCCATCCCCACGTTCCTCTTTTACATAGAACTATTTTTTTCTCTCTCACCATCTTCAACATTCGTCTTCTTCATTAAAAAAGAAAATCAACAGAACTCACGATTGAGCTCCATGGATGTGGAAGGAAAAAAATAAGATAACATACTTTCCTTTCTATTTGAATTTTTTGTTATGTTTGATAATTGGAAGAAGCGAATGCTTACTTGTGCCCCAATAGAAGTGGATCTGTATTTGTTTTAAAATTAGCACATATTTTAAAAATTTTATGTGTAGGAAAGAATGTCAGATATGAATTCTGATTTTTTCTTTCTATTCTTTTGTTCTCTCTATCAACTCTTTTGTTGTCGGTAGCAGACAGCTCGAGAAGAGGCGTTGGCCAAGGTTTCTGCTCTTGAACTAGAGATAAGTGCTGCAATGCCAACAAATAATGAAATTTCGATAAAAAATGCTTCTTCTCAGTCGAAGATTAGTCAAGCAAAGAAAACATTAGTCATGCAAATCAAAAGGGAAAAAAGAGGAAGGTGAAAATTGTAGAAGCGACTCATTCTGTTTCAGATTCGGATTCAGATTTCGTAAGTGAGATAAAAAAGAAAAAAACAAAAAAGTAACAAATGTCGAAATTGGTCAGTCTTCAAAACCAATCAACAAGAAGAACAACAAGGAAGGAGGACTCAGAAATCTCAATTTCAAAAAAAGGCAAAAAAAATGGTTAGGATAAGTATTTTATTTAATTTTTTTTGAATGATTCAATTTAGTATTTTTTGTGTTAAAAATATTGTATTATGATTATTGTTGTTACGAAACTTACATTGATGTAAAAACAATACGAAATTTGAATAATATTTGTATGAATATGACATTAATATATGATAGACAAATATTGTATGAAATGTGATGGAATGTTGGTATTCAACTGGTATGAAGTGTTATTTGATATTGATATGAAATTGGTTTGATATCAGTAGCCCAATTAGTTGATTTTAGTGTCGTTTGTTAAATGCCACATGCACATGAAATCTGGTATGATGTTTGAATAATATTGGTGTGAATTTTTTTTCAAATATGGTATATTGTTTTATTAAAATTTATGTACATGAATATGGAATGAAACATGAATAATATTGGTCTGAACTAAATTTTATATATAGTGTATGAATGTTGATATGAAATTGATTTAATTTTTGTATAAATTATGTGAAATAATTAATTTATAACTACTTATAAAATGAAGTTGGTATAGGAATGAAACGTGAATATTGCTGGTAGGCTGGCAAATTCATTTGAGATCTCAATTACATGTTTTTTCAATTTTTCCAATGGGATATCAGTTCGATACCAAGTGTACACTAATTGGGTACAAATTAACTAGTTTTAGGTTGACTAATTTAGTTGAAATCTCAATTACATGTTTTATTCAATTTTTCCAATGGGATATCAGTTCGTTACCAAGTGTACACCAATTGGGTACACATTAACTAGTTTTAGGTTGATTAATTTAGTTGAATCTCAATTACATGTTTTATTCAATTTTTTCCAATTGGATATCAATTAGATACCAAATGTATACCAATTGGGTATAAAATTAACTAGTTTATACACAAATGACAAAACATATATAATCAATAAAATTTCAAATTTCATACCAAATTAAAAAACTTTTCATACATTTCTTCAAAAATCTAAATAACTTTTTTACACATTAGTGAACACGCTTTCATACCAATTTCATTACATTTATACTACCAAATTCATTCAACATTTTATATTTAATTTATATTTTCGAAAAAAGAAAATAGTAATCAATAGTACAATTTTACTATACCTACTTAATCTACAACGATAAAACTATTTATATTTTATACATTTATACTCAAATCTTTCATATATAGCGCCTATTTCTCACGAAATCATGGTTTTGACAGTATACAAATTAATCAAACAACAAATAAAAAGAAACTTACCAAAACGTATTATGAACAAAATTAACAAAAACGTATTATGAACAAAAATTAACAAAAACGAATTTTGACCAATCACTAAACAATAATAAATACTAACCTGAAGGATCCCATCTTCCAATCTTCCACCATATTTAATTAATATTGATACGTAGTTGTCCATCACAACAAAATCAAGATTTTTCAAAGAAAAAAAAACTTCAATTCCTCAACAGTGAGAAGATTTTTGGCAGAAAATTGAAGAGAGAGAACGTTGAACAAAAAAAAGGATAAAATCAGAATTTTTAATCAAGTTTAACTAATTTTAGTGAATTAAGGAAACTAAATATTCTTAATAAGTTTGAATTCCTTAATTCGTGCTAATTAGTAATTATCTACACTCAATTCAATTTAAATTAACACCCCTATTTCTGTTTTTTACCTTTTTGCCTTCAAAATTGTTTTTTTTTCTTTTTTTTTTTTAAAACAACTGTTTTCAATTATTAAAAACAACTTCTTTTTTTTAATAAATTGTTAGAACCTGGAATTTTTAATGTTACAACTTGAAAGTTTAAATCTACTGCTATAACTTGAATATATTAATATAATATATGTCATATATGAAATTTACATATTTTTATTTTGACCATTTATTATACAATTATTATTTTGCCCTTAAATGATGTTAAAATTACTAAAATGTCATTGATCGTCTTCTCATGGCTCTTCTATATAATAGAAAGGGTAAATCACATAAGTATGGTATGTTATAAAAATATTTACTATCTATGGCAACATAATTTTTCTAATTAAATATAACATTTTTTTGGAATTAAGAAAATTGTACAGTCTTCGCCTCTTTCTCAGCCCTTTTTCCTCTTCTTCTTTTTACTCTTCTGCTTATTCATCTCTTTCTCTGACACTATTTTGCTTCCTCCTTTTTTTTTTCTTCTTCTTCTTTGAAATTTTCATTTAAATAACTATCCTCAAATCAGTTTTTTCTCATATTTCACTATTTTTATCCAAAAACAAGATGAAAAGAGGAATAGAAAGACCGAAAATTTGTACAAAATCATGTTTTTAATCAAAAATTTTAAATCTCTAAAATTACAGAAGCAAGAGTTCACCATTGATGGTCATTATAAAGCTTCAAATTTTGAATTCATTATTTGAATTTTACGAATTTGTGATTAGTTTGGATAGGTAGTTCGTACAAATAATTGAAAATGTCGTTTGGAGTTTGTATCTCAATTTTAAGAGGGTTTGGTTTAGTTTATAATTGATTTTAGGAGAAATATTAGATTGAAACTCGAAAAAGGTGAAGTTTATGGAACTGTATCGCAATTGTATTAAAGTTGTATTAGATATGTTTCATAATTGTATTAAAATCATGAACAATACATTTATAATACATATTACAAACTTCACTCCTTTTTTAGTGATATCAACCAAAATAATTTAAGTAACAAAT
>NC_064289.1:33668807-33840088 GCF_019186545.1 Solanum stenotomum | reverse complement strand
AGCCCCTAGATCACCAATTTCCGGAAAAACGAGACCCTTTCAACCCAAACAGATTATACCACGACGATCCTTGCAAAAAACTCTACAAGTTAGCCTCAAGAATGACTCAAAATGGACCTAAGATGATCAAGATCTCACATTTCAAAATTCAACAACAATTCAATCCGGAAAATCACCCTAGCAGTGGCTAAAATCGATTCCTTACCTCAAACGAAGCCTCCCCTCGCGTTTCTGAGATCACCACTCGATTCCCCTCGAAATTCTCTTGAAGTTAGCCTTTTGAAGCACCTAATTTGGACTCAAAATGAAGGAGAAATCTTATGTTGAAGTTGAGGGAAAAAAATGGACGAACATTGTCCTAAAATCTGGAAATTTCCAGATTTCCATCGCTGCCATGTGGCGTCACGTGGCTCTGCCACGTCACTGCCGCATCAAAATTCTACAACCCTCCAAACTTAAATTTCGATGTTTCGGACTCGTTCGAAGTCGAAAAAATACAAACCTTATATGGAATCTGATTGGAAACGATATTTCGGACTCAACGGTGAAGAAGGAATTTCCATTTGGAGATCGCTTCGATGAAAAGTGGGTCCCACACCCAGTATCGTTTTGAGCCAGATTCCACAACTGCCATCTAAAGCCTCGGGAAGTGAACAAAGGGTCGTTTTAGACCAAAATCGATCTTCCGAAGCTAACCTAGCTGTCAAAATTTTCATCTGAGCACGACTTCCAAGAAGGTTGACCAAAGTCAACTTTTCAAGTTATAAAAATCTCCAAAACAGGGAAACGGGCCTAAAACCCAAACGAACGACCAGACGACCGAACAGTCAGTGCCAGCAAGTCATAAATGACTTGGGGTCGCTACAGGAATGCTCTATACGAGGGAAAGAATTCTTTAATTTAAAAATGACCTGGAGGGTCATTACATAATTCAACTTTAATATGTGTATAATACATTTTTAATTCAAGTTTAATTCATTTGGCAGTTTATTATGTCTTTTCATTTGTTACGATTAAATTACTTGTCTAATTAATTATTGATACAAGTTTTATGCAGTCTACAAATCATTGACTCCTCTTTCGTTTGCGATTAGTTTTTCGATTTTTCCTACAAATAATTGAAAATTGAATTAAAATCATGAACAATATATTTATAATACATATTTCAAATATATCATCTTCTTATATAATTCAAAATAATTTATAAGATACATATAATACATGTTTTATTCACGAATAATGATATATGTTCAATTCAGTTTATAGAACATTGTCTTGTCTTTCGTTAGTTACGTTTTCAATTCATTCTTAATTCTCTCTTCTAATTCAACTTTAATACTATGTAATACAATTTTAATTCAAATTTAATTCATTTTGAAGTTTTTTGATTTATTTGTTACTATTGAATACTTATTTAATTCATTATTGATATAACTAATAAGTTTAATTCAGTTTATAGATCATTATCATGTCTTTCGTTAGTTATGTTTTTCATTCATTCTTAATTCCCTCTTTTAATTCAACTTTAATACTATGTAATACAATTTTAATGCAAATTTAATTCATTTTGCAGTTTTTTGATTTATTTGTTACTATTGTATACTTGTTTAATTCATTATTGATACAAGTTTAATTTACTAAATAGGTCAATGTCTGGTCTTTCATTAGTTACATGTTTTTAGTCATGCTTAATTATCTCTTCTAACTCAACTTTAATATTTGTGTAATATACTTTTAAATACAATTTTAATTCATTTTGCAATTAATTGGTTGATTTGTTACGATTGGATTACTTGTTTAATTCATTATTGATACAAGTTTTTTTCAATTTATATGCAGATCAAAGAATGCTCTTTTGTTTGCTAAATTTTGCATTCATGTTTGATTCTCTTATAATAATTCAACTTTAATATATTTGTAATACATTTTTAATTCAAGTTTAATTCATTTTGTAGTTTCTTATGTCTCTTTATTTGTTACGATTAAATTACTTTTCTAATTAATTATTGATACAAGTTTTATTCAGTCTAAAATCATTGACTACTCTACGAAAAAAAAGGAAAAAGAGCAATAGTAAGAAAGGGAGAAAGAGCAACAAAAAAGAAAGGAAGGGAGAATGAATAATAGAAAGACAAAAAAAGAAAGAAAGAAAGAAAGAAAGGAAGGGAGAAAGAGCGAGACAGAGAAAATAGAGAAATTAAAGAAGTTGTTATAAATGGTAATAATTAAAGAGTATGTTTAAAATAAGTAATTTATTTTTTAAAAGGAATCCACTCAAGTAATTAATCCTAATAGAAACTAGATATTCAAAGGCCTGTTTACGGGCCCAATATTATAATATTAAATTATATTATATGTGTTGAATTATTTTTTATAAAGTATTCATGAATATTATAGAAAATGGTTTGCACTTTATTATAAATTTATTTTCTATTTCAAAAAAATTAAATAAAACTTATAAAAAAATTTTAGTTTCTGTAGTTACAATTTAAAAATATTTCTCTCATACTCATTTTAATATTGTATATAACATATACATCGAATCAAATAACTAATAATATTGGTATTTTCTCATATCGTATTTGAAAATTCTATCATAAAATAAATTAAAATAATAAGTATTATTTGTATTAGCAAGTTTTTGTTATGTAGAAGAGTTTAATGTATTAGAAAGTTTTTTATTATGTTGAAGAATTTAATGTATTAGCAAGCTTTTGTTATGTAGAAAAATAATTTGTATTAGCAAGTTCTTGTCATGTAGAAAAGTGAAGAGGTAGGTCGGTCCTTATCACCTTTTCTATAAAAGTTAAAACTGATCGTATTATTCTATCTAACATACTTTTCAGATCCAATTTATGTGGAACATTTTTTTTTCTATACGTCCCAAAAAGAATGTTGCCATTTCATAATAGAAAACAATTTAACTTTAAAATACTCTCTTTACCGCCAATGAAATATTTTTTAATCATACAAATGGTCAAGGAATATTTTAGACCACAATTTTTTTTTTATAAATATTTTTAAAATCTTTATGTCAGATTTAATGGTGTCATATAAATTAGAACTGAGGAAATAACAAAAGATGTGTAGAAAGAAGACTATGTTTTACTTCATCTTATATAGTACAAAATTGATAGAACATTCACTACAAAAGGAACCCCAATTTTCAACAAAAAAATTCGTTAGTAAATTGATCGAATTGGTTGGCAAATTGAGTTACCAACCAAATGTCAACTTATATTAATCCGTTACTAAAAGGCTCATCGGTAAATATTACCAACCAATTTTAATTTGATGGTAAACTTACCAACCAAAAATCAGTTGGTAAACACCCAAAGATGTTGTTATAAAATTTTGAAACATGGCCCTAAAATTTCCGTTGGTAAATTCACTAACTAATTTTTGGTTAGTATATCGTTAGTACCTTTACTAACGAATTGAAAAGGATTAGTAAAAATTTTTCTTCATTATTCAATTCCGTTGGTAATTATAGTAACAAATGTTTGATAGTAAACTTTTCTAGATGCATTGGTATTGGAGCCCGACTAAATCCGAATTCAAAATCGAAAAGTCCCACATTGGGGAGTAAAGCGCTCTCTAACAAAGGCGACTCCGTACCCAAGGGGAATCGAACCTGAGACCTTTTGGTTAACGCTCCCAAACAAAGGCGACTCCGTACCCATGGGGAATCGAACCTGAGACCTTTTGGTTAACGCTCCCAAACAAAGGCGACTCTGTACCATGGGGAATCAAACCTGAGACCTCTTGGTTAAGGATGAAGGAATATTTACCACTCCACCACAACCCTTGTTGGTGATAAATTTTAAATACATTATTATGGTTATTTGTTTTTCTAATAAATGTACTAATTGATTGTTAGTTTGTTGGTAATATATCATTCAAGGCGACTCTGTACCCAAGGGGAATCAAACATGAGACCTCTTGGTTAAGGATGAAAGAGTACTTACCACTCCACCACAATCCTTGTTGGTAATAAATTTTAAATACGTTAATATGATTATTTGTTTTTCTAATAAATTTACTAATTAATTGTTAGTTTGTTGGTAATATATCATTCAAGTTCAATGTTAGGTCTGTAATTGATTGACAATATGTTCGAAATATTATTAACTGAATGATTGTCCAATAGTAAAAATATTTATTAATTTATTGCATTTAAAAATCTAAGAGCACGAATATTAATCCAAAAATATTAATATCAATTTTATAAATCATATTTGAATGAAACAATGCAAAATCTACGATAACAAGTTAAATTAATCTCAATATGACACATATCATTATATTAAAAAATTTAATTTGAGCACGTTTATCAAAAAAATTGACCAAATCTATATTTGGCCAAAACTTAAAAGTTAAAACACCTAACAGCACAAACTGAAAATCAAAGCCTCAAAACCTAAACCAACCATCCTATTAGATATAAAAATGACCTTCTGAAGGTAATCGCTTTGACGAAATTCTCATCAGAGTACATTTACAAAAAAATGTTAAGCAAAGTCAAATTTTGGCCAAAAGTTAAAAGTTAAAACACGTAACGGTACAAACTAAATATGAAAACCTCAAAATCCAAGCCAACCATCCTATAAGACGAAAAATGACCTTCCAGAGCTAACCGCACTGACGAAATTCAAATTTGAGCATGTTTCCCAAAAAAATTGACTTGATTCAAATTTTAGCCAAAAGTTAAAAGTTAAAACGCTTAACGACACAAATTGAAAATAAAAGTCTCAAAACCCGAACCAACCATTCTATGAGACCAAAACTGAACTTATATGGCTAACCGCGGTGACAAAATTTCAATTCGAGCACGATTACCAAATATATTGACTAAAGTGAAATTTTGGCCAAAACTTAAAAGTTAAAATGCCTAACGGCACAACTAAAAATGAAAGCCTCAAAATCCGAACCTCTATCCTATTACATCAAAAGTGACCTTCAGCATCTAACTGCACTGATGAAATTCTCATCTGAGCACGTTTATCAAATATATTGACCGAAGTTAAATTTTGGCCAAAATTTATAAGTTAAAACACCTAACGACACACACTAAAAAATGAAAGCCTCAAAACCCGAACCAACCATCCTATTAGATAAAAGATGACCTTTGGAATTAATTACACTGACGGAATTTCATCTGAGCACGTTCACAAGAATATTGACCAAAGTCAAATTTTGGCCAAAACATAAGATTTAAAACACCTAACGGCACAAACAAATAGTGGAAGCCTCAAAACTTGAACCAACCTTCCTGTTAGATCAAAAATGACCTTTCGAAGCTAATGACACTAACATAGTTCTAATCTGAGCATGTTTACCAAAATATCGACAAAAGTCAAGTTTTGGCTAAAATTTAAAAGTTAAAACGCCTAACGACACAAACTGAATACCAAAGCCTCAACACTAGACGCTGATTTACCAAAAAGTTTAACTTCAATTGATAAATTTACCAACTATTCAAATATAAGTTAGTATTTAATAATTTACCAATAAATTTTATCACGGTTGGTAATAGTTACTATTCAACTAAACATTCATATGTAATATTACCAACTAATAATTAATATGTTGGTAAATTTTACCAATGGATTAATGATTGGTTGGTAATTACCAACTATTTTAATGATGTTAGTAATTTACTAACTACAATCTTTATTCGTCAGCAAAATTTTCAACTAATTGGATATTGGTTGGCAAGTTTACCAACAAATTACATTTCGTTACTAATTTACCAACTCATTTATATTTGGTTGGTAAATTTAGCAACACAATCTTGCTATTGGTAAATGTTTGGTTAGTAATTCATTGGTAATATGTTAATAAATTATATAAATAATTTTTTGTCATATTTACCAACCGATATATACTTCGATAGTAATATTATCAACAAAAGGTGTGCGTTAGTAATATTACAATTGGTAATCCATTGATAGAATGTTGCTAAATTTGGCGCCATTTTTTCCAGCCGTATTTACCAACTAAAATACTTAGTTAGTAAGATTTTGGTTGGTAATCTATTATAATTTCGTTGTTAAGTTTTAAAATATAATTCAGTTAGAAATATGTTGGTAATTTGTTAGTAGAATACTAACCAACTTAAGTTGTTAGTAAAATCTGTTGGCAATTTGGGGTTTTTTTTTGTAGTGATTTAACAACAAAGAGAGCTTCCAGGGAATTTACAAACATGCTAAACAATGTATTACCCTTAGAAAAAAGAAAATAAAAAATCATTACAAAAGATTTACATGATAGAAATTATAGTGATTTGGTAATGTTGTTAAGATTATTATTATATATAACTCGTTTCAATTAAATGACATTAACTGGTGACAAATTAGTAAGTATTTGAACATAATTCGACATAAATTCTACATATTTTAAATATTCTTTTAAAAAAAGGATAATCGTTTATACCTAATATATATATATATATAATAAAATAAAAATAACTAATGTAATGTATTTTAAGGAAATAAGACTATTTTGATTTATATAGATATGCCATATGTTAATTGTCATAGTAAAACAACATAAAAATTATAAAAGATGATTTATTAATAATTGAAAATTACTTATGAAAATATGGAGTATAGCACTTGCAAATGTGTAAAAAAAATGTATATGACAATATTTAACAATAATATGTAGATAACAAGATATGTGAGGCGTTATGATGATGTTGGTACGAAAAATAAAATAAAGTGTACACATATTTGTAAGGAAAATAAGGACATATAGTAACAATGTAAATATTATTTATAAAGTTAAAATATAATAAATAATATATGCACAAGTGTAAAGATAATGTATGAAAAAGTAGAAACAACATATAAAATGTAAGAAACTTTTGGTCAATAAAGTGTATCCCTCTTTAATGAAAAATTCCCCCTCTTATGTATACAATATGTGTATACAATATATATATATATATATATATATATATATGGTGTAAAATAAAATAAGTGTGTTAAAGTGTTACGAATATGTAAGCAAAATGTATAGAAAATATATGAAGAAATGTATGCAAAAATGTGAAAAGAAATAGACAAAATGTGAAAAATGTAGAGACAATATATCATATATATAACGTAAAAAGTAAATAAATAAATATAAGGACAATATATATATTAATAAATATGAAACCAATGAATGAATGAATGTAAAAAAAGACATAAATAATTATAAATACGATGTATATATAAATAAAAATAAAGGGTAATGTATAAATGTATATAAAAACAAATGCATGAGAAATGTAAAATCAATGTATGAATAAATAAAGGCATATGTATGAATAAAGTAAACAATGTTATAAAATGAAGATAATAAATTGAAATTAAGAAGAGTAGAGATAGAAAGTGTAACATCTCGCAATTTGAAATAACTAGGAAAAAGATAATAATTGGAAATAGTCATTTTTAGAAAGAATGAAAATCTGGAAAAAAATTGTTTAAGTTAGGAAAAGTTGAGTTTTGGTCAACTTCAAATGGCCATAAATCCTACCTCAAGATGAGTTAGGTGTACTTCTAGATATGGTTGGAAAGCTCTTGGAATGATCTTTCTAACGCCGCCGAGTTTGCACGATTCTGAGTTCGTATGAGTAAGTTATGCCCTTTGGAATTTGGGTTTCTGGATTAAGGAAAGTCTAATCCGAATTTTGGAAGGGCAATTTAGTCCTTTCCTTACCTAATTATTCTAATTCATTTTTAGGAGTTTAATTGGGGTAAAGTCAGATTAGTCAGTTTAGAAAAGTGAATTTTACGCTAGGACTTGAAGAAGAGGAGTAGAGAGGAGAAAGGAGAAGAACGTACAAGATTTGTCAATTTCGTCGAGGTTAGCTTGTGAATTTCGTCGGGGGTGATCCCTACAAGATATGTGAGATCACATAGCATTGGGTTAGTTCACCCATGCACCAACTGTGATTCAATTCAGTGAATTTAAGTCTGTGAAAGTTTAGAAATTTAGTTCTTGATGAACATTGTTGAAAGTTTCGTTGAATATCTTGTGGGCTGTGTTGTTGGAGTTTCTTATGATTTGATTCATGTTTCCGGGTGTAATTTCGGTTTGAATCTATCATATATTGAGGGTATAAATGATTCCAAATGTTTGGGGAAGGAACCATTGAAGTTTAAAGATGAAAAACGGAGAAGAAAAGTCGTGAAACACCTGGGGATAGGGGTGGGGCGTCGCACCAGCCAGCCAACGCCCCCCCAAAAGAATCTCTGACTGTTCACCCTTGGGGCGCCACGCCAGCCAGCGCCCCCTAGACTGGTCTCTGAATATTGGGGGCTAGCGTCCCGCGCCTCTCAGAGCGCTAGGGACGCCGGTTCTCCCCATTTCTTCCCCACCCTTTCGTACTTGTTCCTTAGCAATGTACCTATGTTTTCTAGTTGATTCCAACACTCTAAGGTACATGCAAACATCATGAAATCATCCATAAACATGAAATCATGAACCTTGAATCCATAATCCAATTCAAGGAAAGTTAAGATCAAAGTCAAGAGAAGTTAAGAGTCAAGTCTAGAAGTTAAGAAGCAAGTCAAAGCAAAGTTTATATAGTTTTCAAAAGTCTTTAACAAACGTTTTAACCTTGTTTTAAGACTCAAGTTTCAAGTTAAGCTAAGAGTAAAGAGTTGAGTTCTTTTCTCAAAAAGCTATAAGGGAACTAAGTATTCCCAAGAGTCTTAAATGTTTTCACATTTGAATAAGAAAGGGAAACATCGATTTCCAAGAGAGCTTTTAAGCTAAAGTTTTGAGTAATTATCACAAACAAAAGAAAAAAGTTATGATTTTAAATCATTTGAGCAAATTATATTTTGGGAGTAGTATTGAGCAACGATATGGGGATGCGAGTTCATATTAACTCAAGTTTCCATAAACCATGTAGTCATAATGGGTAGTAAAGGATCATACTTTTTAGATGACTCCTTAAGATGCTTTTAGCATAGACTAGTGGATCCACTAAGTTAAGGTTTCTATATGAAGGCAAAGTATAGGATAGTTCTGGCAGCGTGGGTAAGACGTTGTATCACCACTTAAGCTCATACTGGTGGTTGTCAGTTAGAGAATCTTCCATAGAAACTATATTACTTTGTTATATGAGTAAAGTTGAGTTTCTTATTGCATTTTCTCTGAAGAACTAAGTTGCTTTTACTATTTTATAAAACTTTTCATATATTGCATGTGGCTTATTGCTTTATTATGAGTTGAGTTATTCATGAGTTGAGAAGAGCCAAGGTAAGTGTTTCTTTCAAAATCTTTTGAAGCCTATGTATTGTTTAGCTTCCCAACTCGCATACTCGTACATTCAATGTACTGATGCCAGTTGGCTTGCATCTTATTATGATGCAGACGCATGTAACCAGGATCAGCATCCGGTGCCTCGTTGATCCAGTTTGAGCACTCAGAGTCTTGTGGTGAGCCTCCTTGATTCCAGAGGGTCCCTTTTATTGCTTTTAGTTTTATTATTAGTTCATTAGGATGTCGTGGGCTTGTCCCGACATCCATTTATGTAGTTTAGAGGCTTCATATACATACAGTCAGTTAGTTAAATTCATTTGTCACTACTTTATTATTGTCTTATGTTTTTGAGACTTGAGGTTGCCATTGTGGCTAAGTTTGAATGTTGATTTAAAGACATTTTAAGTTATTTCACAAGTCCCTTTTTAGATTATTTCCTGTGTTTAAGTCTTCCACTAAGTAAGTAACCCAAGCCAAGGGTTCGCTTGGGGCCAACAATGGTTCTCAAGGGCCAGCCACGTTTAGGGTGTAGGCTCGGGGTGTGACAAACATGGTATCAGAGCATAGATTTCAAGAGTCCTAGGGAGTCTATGAAGTCGTGTCTGTAGAGTCCTAGTTATCGGTGTGAAGTGCACCACATCTATAATTAGGAGGCTGCAACACTTAGGAAAATTTATCACTTCTTTAACTCTCATTTTGTGCATTAGAGTTTGAACTCTAAAAAGTTTCTTTCTAATCCGTGCTTGCGCGTGTTTTCAGATAATCATGCCTCTACGAAGAGCTGTCAGAGGTCGCCCTGCTAGGTGTAATGTTGAGGAGCAAGAGTTACCGAATGCACCTGAAGTGCAACCCCAAGGGGAAGTTACCAGTGCTTAGTTCAGAGAAGCCATAAGGATGTTAAGTCAAGCTGTGACTAACCAGGTTGGGCAACGAAGAGGAGCTCGACAAGAAGAGGCTGACACTTCAAGGATTTGTAAGTTCTTGAGGATGAATCCTCCAAGTTTCACTAGTTCAAGAACTTCTGAGGATCCGGAAAACTTTGGTGATGAACTGAAGAAGGTGTTTGATGTCATGCATGTTGCTGATACTGCGAGAGTTGCATATCAACTGAAGAATGTCGCTAGGACTTGGTTCGACCAGTGGAAATGGGGTAGAGCTGATGATGCACCACCTGCGAGTTGGGACGGTTTTGAGGAGGCTTTCTTGGGGCATTTCTTTCCCCGAGAATTGAAAGAGGCCAAGGTGCGTGAGTTCCTCACACTTAAGTAGGATTCTCTAAGTGTTCATGAATATGGGTTGAAATTCACCCAACTGTCCCATTATGCTCCGGAGATGGTTGCGGATATGAGGAGTAGGATGAGTTTGTTTGTTGTTGGGATGTCCCGTTTATCAAGAAAATAGGGCAGGGCAACTATGTTAATTGGGGACATGGACATATCAAGATTGATGGTGTATGTGCAACAGGTTGAGGAAGAGAAGCTGAGGGATAGAGAGGAATTCAGAAACAAGAAGGCTAAGACAGGGAATGAGTCTGGGCATCAGAAAGGTAATGGGAATTCGTCCTTTCAGCAGAAGCAAAATGGACCTGCTCCATCATCTGCTAGTGCACCTGCACCCAGAAACAAAGGTGAGTATAATGGACAGAATTTGCAGAACTTCAGATCTAGACATGAATAGTCTCAAGGTAGTGTGGCAATTGGGCTCCTTCATGTGCTAGGTGTGGTAGAACCCATCCAGGTAAGTGTCGTGATGGCCAAACATGTTGTTTCAAGTGTGGACAAGAGGGTCACTTCATGAAAGAGTGCCCAAAGAACATGCAAGGTAGTGGAAACCAGGGCAATAGGGCGCAATCTTCAACAGTTGATCTACCAGACAGGGCTGCACCTAGAGGAGCTACTTTCGATACCGGCGGAGGAGAAAATTGCCTTTAGCGATCACTAATCGCCAAGAGCAAGAGAACTCTTCAGATGTTGTCACTGGTATGATTCAAGTCTTTGACTTTACTGTTTATGCCTTGCTAGACCCAGGAGCAAGTTTATCTTTTGTAACTCCATATGTTGCTATGAATTTTGATTTTATTCCTAAGCAACTTAGTAAACCATTCAGTGTTTCTACACCTGTTGGTGAGTCTATTCTAGTAGAGAGAGTCTATCGTGATTGTCCCGTTTCCGTCAATCACAAGAGTACCATAGTTGATTTAAATGAGTTAGACATGGTAGATTTTGATGTCATACTTGGTATGAACTGGATTCATGCATGTTATGCCTCAGTTGATTGTAGAACTCGAGTTGTCAAGTTCCAGTTTCCAAATGAGCCAGTCTTAGAGTGGAAAAGTAGTTCAGTAGCGCCTAAAGGTCATTTCATTTCGTACCTCAAGGAAAGGAAATTAGTTTCTAAGGGGTGTATCTATCATTTAGTTCGACTTAATGACTCTAGTGTTGAGATACCTCCTATCTAGTCAGTTCCTATAGTAAAAGAGTTTCCAGAAGTCTTTCCACATGATCTACCCGGAGTCCCTCCTGAGAGAGAGATAGACTTTGGTACAAATGTTCTTCCAGATACTCGTCCTATCTCTATTCCGCCATATAGGATGGCACCAGCAGAGTTGAAAGAATTAAAAGAGCAGTTGAAAGACCTTTTAGAGAAAGGGTTTATTTGACCAAGTGTCTCACCTTGGGGCGCTTTGGTCTTATTTGTGAGAAAGAAAGATGGTTCCCTTAGGATGTGTATAGATTACCGCCAATTGAACAAGGTTACTATCAAGAACAGGTATTCTCTTCCGAGAATTGATGATTTTTTCGATCAACTTCAGGGTGCTTTTTTTTTTTCCGAAAATAGACCTCAGATCTGGCTACCATCAGTTGAAAGTAAGAGAGTGTGATATTCCCAAGACAGCATTCAGGACCCGTTATGGTCATTATGAGTTTCTGGTCATGTCGTTCGGTTTAACTAATGCACCTGCAACGTTCATTGAACTTATGAATAGAGTCTTCAAACCTTATTTAGATATGTTTGTTATCATCTTCATTGATGACATACTAATCTATTTAAGGAACGAAGAAGATCATGCTAGCCAACTCAGAATAGTTCTTCAGACTTTGAAAGATATGGAGTTGTATGCTAAGTTCTCGAAATGTGAGTTTTGGCTTGAGTCTGTGGCATTCTTGGGCCACATAGTTTCCGGTGTTGGAATTAGAGTTGATACTCAGAAGATAGAGGCAGTGCAGGGTTGGCCTAGACCCACATCTCCAACTGATATTAGGAGTTTCTTGGGTTTGGCTGGATATTATAGAAGGTTCATAGAGGGTTTCTTGTCTATTTCGTCCCCTTTGACCAAGTTGACTCAGAAGACAATTAAGTTTCAATGGTCTGAAGCTTGTGACAAAAGCTTTCAGGAATTGAAAAAGAGGTTAACTACTGCCCTAGTATTGACTACCAGAAGGTACGTAAGGCTTTGTGGTGTATTGTGATGCATCTAAAGTTGGTTTGGGTTGTGTATTAATGCAGAATGGCAAGGTTATAGCATATGCCTCCAGACAGTTGAAAGTTCATAAGAAGAATTACCCAACCCATGATGACTTAGAGTTGGCTGCCGTAATATTTGATTTGAAGATATGACGTCATTATTTGTATGGTGTTCATGTTGATGTATTTACTGATCATAAGAGTCTTCAATATGTGTTCACTCAAAAAGAACTTTTGAACAAGGGATCACAAGAGTCTTTAGGACTGATGGATTTCACAGAAGAAGGAGTAGTGGTGATGAATGAGGAATGAGGATGAATCATCATTAGTGTCAGAAGTAAAAAGCAAGCAAGACCAAGACCCTATTTTGCTTGAATTGAAGGAAAATGTTCATAAGCAAAAAGTATTAGCTTTTGAACAATGGGGAGATGGCGTACTGAGATATCAAGGTAGATTGTGTGTACCAATGGTGGATGGACTCCAAGAGAGGATCATGGAGGAGGCTCATAGCTCCAGATATTCCATTCATCCAGGTTCCACAAAGATGTATCGTGATTTGAAAGAGTTGTATTGGTGGAATAGTATGAATAAGGGCATTGCATAATTTATTGCTAAGTGCCCAAATTGCAAACAAGTTAAAGTAGAGCACCAAAGGCACGATGGTTTGGCTCAGAATATCGAAATTCTGAAATGGAAGTGGGAGATGATTAAAATGGACTTCATCACGGGTTTACTAAGCTATCACAGGCAGCATGATTCTATTTGGGTGATTGTCGATAGAATGACAAAATCAACCCACTTTTTGCCGGTAAAGACTACTCATTTGGCAGAAGATTATGCTAAGTTGTATCTTAAAGAGGTGGTGAGACTTCATGGAATTTCGGTCTCCATTATTTCAGACAGAGGTGCTCAATTTACTGCACAGTTTTGGAAGTCATTCCAGAAAGGCTTGGGTTCAAAGGTGAACTTGAGTACTGTTTTTCATCCTCAGACATATGGTCTAGTAGAGGGCACTATTCAGACCTTAGAGGATATGTTGAGGGCCAGTGTGATTGATTCAAAGGTAATTGGGATGCTCACCTGTGCCTTATTGAATTTGCATACAATAATAGTTACCACTCTAGGATCCAGATGGCCCCATATGAAGCTCTTTATGGGAGAAGATATAGATCTCCTATTGGATGGCTTGAAGTTGGTAAAGCAGGGTCGATAGGACAAAATTTAGTTCATCAAGCTATGGAGAAGGTGAAAGTGATTCAAGAGAGGTTGAAAACGGCACAAAGTCGTCAGAAATCCTACACTGATGTTAGGAGAAGGGAGTTAGAGTTTGAAGTAGATGATTGGGTATATCTAAAAGTCTCACCCATGAAGGGTGTTATGAGGTTTGGTAAGAAGGGGAAACTTAGTCCCCGATATATTGGACCTTATCGAATATCTAAGAGGATTGACAATGTAGCTTATGAGTTGGAGCTACCACAAGAGTTAGCCGCGGTTCATCCGGTGTTTCACATCTCCATGTTGAAGAAGTGCATGGGTGATCCTTTATTGATCATACCAGCTAAAAATATTGGGATCAAGGATAGCTTATCTTATGAGGAGATTCTTGTTCAGATTCTAGATCGCCAAGTTCGCAAGTTGAGAACAAAAGAGGTAGCATCAGTCAAAGTCCTTTGGAGGAACAAATTTGTTGAAGAAGCTACTTGGGAAGCTGAAGAGGATATGAAGAAGGTCCGGAGAAAATGCAGATCAAGGTACTAATTCTATTCTTAGTACTCTTTAAATTATGAGTAAGCATGTTGTTTGTTTGCAATTGCTTGTTAGGTGTTTGAACTTGATATTACACCCTTAGCCTAGTAAGAGTAATCTCATTCGAGAATGAATTTTCCCAAGGGGGAGATATTGTAACATCTCGCAATTTGAAATAACTAGGACGAAGATAATAATTGGAAATAGTCATTTTTGGAAAGAATGAAAATCTGGAATTTTTTTGTTTAAGTTAGGAAAAGTTGAGTTTTGGTCAACTTCAAATGGCCATAACTCCTAGTTCAGGATGATTTATGTGTACTTCCAAATATGGTTGGAAAGATCTTGGAATGATTTTTCCAATGCCACTGAGTTTGAGTAATTCCGAGTTTGTATGTGTAAGTTATGCCCTTTGGAAGTTGGGCTGTTGAATTAAGGAAAGTCTAATCCGGATTTTGGAAGAGTAATGTAACGACTCAGAAAATGATAGAGTGAAACTAGAGCCTCACATGTGAGTTTGGAGTCGAGAACTTAATGAAATGATTATATTTGAATTTGACCCAAAAAGTTCTTAAAAATGTGCTTCGGAAGTTACCGGAAACTTGTTTAGCTGTATATAAAAAGATCCGTTTCGTTTTTCGAAAATCCGACTTCATATTCTTGTTTAGGGGGTCAAATTGAGTGGGAAATGGGTCTAACCCAAATTTTAGAGCAACCGTATCAAAATCCGAAATTTCCAAGTGAAGCCTTTTTCGAGGGTCTACTTTGGAGGGTCATATCTCCTAGCACACAAATTATTTGGGTGGCCAATAATATATCCATGGAAAGCCCTTTGAGTTAGCTACCTAACTCACTTCGTTTCACCTCATTCGGAGTTCGGACGAAGAAGTTATGCCCATTTTCGTAAAATCTGTCCGGCAGAAAAAGGCAAATTCCAGTAGCTGATTTTACTGTTCATTTACTGTTCACCCGCCTGAAATTTTTTCTAAGTGTTGGACCATTTTTTTCAAAGGACTTATATTATTTCCTATATACCATTAGTTCATTCCCATCCCTAAAAACATTTCCCTCTCTACAATCCTCCATTTAAGAAGAAGAAGAAGTGGGAGCTAGGGCTTTGGATTCAAGGCTTTCTTCATCAAATTTCGTGGGAGATCATAGCAAAGGTATGGTGGTCTTGATCCTTGTCTAATTTTCCATTCAAGGAGCCAAATCCAAAGTTATTTCAAAGTATGAAAAATCTAGGTTTTCACTCAATCTCATGGGTTCTTCCACCAAATGGTTTTAAAAGGTTTCTAATGGCACTTTATGGTTATATTGTTGTTGTATTGACGATTTAAGATGAAAATACTCCATGAACCCATGATTTCTCTCTATTCCTAGTTTATGCCTTTATGAAGTGGGTTGCTAGATAATGAATGTATATGAATCAAACTTGTTTAAAGGTCTTTAGATTGTTGAAGTATGTCATTACCCATGCTTATTTTATGGTGTATTGTTGGTGTATTGGTATGTGAGGCTTATGGCCTTAAAGGCATAGTATGAGAAATTGGAGTGTTATCATGACATTATACGAATGAGAATTCAATGAAGATAATGTGATCATGTTATGAATGTAAAGGTGTTGTTGTAGGTTGTTCACTGGTTTGGTTGCATAATTACTACCCTATTTTCCATGCTCTTTGATTCCATTACATGCCTTCAAGGTGTTTGACAAAATGTCCAACTATGGAGAATTGATGAATCGATGCTTTAAAGTTTGAGTTATGAGATGTATGGAAATCCAGAGATGTGTTGATGACACTCATGAATGTTGATGATATAATATGAAGGATTCTTCAATATAAAGTATACCTTGAATTGGTAGGGCTTATGCATCATTTTCTTGTATAAATGATTATATTGTTGATTGTTGAATCCTTGGATCGGTAGGCTTATGGCACCCTTCCACACATGCTTATAATGAACCTTGGATCGGTAGGCTAATGGCACCCTTCCATTAATGATAAGTAATGAACCTTGGATTCGGTAGGCCTATGGCACCTTTCCATAAAGGTTAATGATGAGACTTGAATCGGTAGGCCCATGGCACCCTTTCAAGAGGAGTTAATGAGCTTTCCTAAATGTACCTTGAATCGGTAGGCTTATGGCACCCTTTCATGTGTTAAATAATGTACCTTGAATCGGTAGGCTTATGGCACCCTTTCATGTGTGATGATGTCAAAGTAATGAACTATTCTATGGGAATGTAGGCTAAGCACCGAGCGGATTTGGTTAGATGGAAACTCCCCCGACAGTTAGGCATGAGTTTCAATGATCGTCTACCTTATCCCATAAACTATGTGCCCGCATAGGAAGCTAGTGGATCCATTAAGCTATATATACCGGTCTTCCTTAGGCAAGTAGACCACCTCTTTTCGGTGTGGGGACTCATGACACCGGATTCCATGACAAGCTCTCATGGTCTATGTCGGTTAAACGCTTACTTCCCATCATGTGAGATTTCATTATGGTTTCTTGACAGGTTCTACAAAGTGTAGGTAGTAGTATGGGATGCTACCTATACATTGCACGAGTAGGCTTGGAGAGGGTCATAGTGAGTTTCTCTAAATCCTAATGACTGTGACATGAATGTACCCTAAATGAGGTTATTAAAGAATGTTGGCTCTTAAATGCTTAATATGTTATGCATGTTATACTTGGGTTATATTACGAGTTATTTTCCCTTGTCATGTCTTAATTAATGATATACCTCTTATGTATGAATATTGTGCAAAGGTGAAAGAAAGGAATGATAAGTTACTTTAAGTGACCTAAATGTGGTGCCTTAGTATGGATGGTGGTATGGGACGTCATCCATACATTGCACGAGGTATAGCATAAGGGTTTCTTGAGGTGAAGGTCCAAGGTAAAGGTTTTCATGTTGATATTGTTTAAAGGTGATATTATGACTTACTTGATGTTATGCTTGTCTTGTATGTCTTTTATGCTATTGTTCATGATATTTCAAAAAGGTGGCATAATGCATGGTTTCTAACTAAAATGTCCCTTTTTAAGCATGTTTTGCATGGTCATCATACTTAGTACATTTTGTGTACTAACCCATATTCTTCATATTTTTACTATAAGTGTAGGTTCCGGCAAGTGATCCCTCCTAGCTAGTTTGAAGTGTTGGATTGCTTTCCTCCAAGACTTGGTATGTCCTCATGGATTCGAGGACAAGACTTTTAAGTTCTTTTGTTCATGTAATAGACTTCCTTTGATTGTAAAGGGCCGTGTCCCTACTTATGTTTTGCGACTGTATCTAAGATGGTCATGTGAGACTTAGACTTCCGCTGTGTGTTTTTAAAGTTGTTTCAAGAAGTTTAAATGTGTGGATGTAAATAAGTTTTTTTATTTTTTCCGCACTATTTTCATTATTGAATGCAATGAATGACTATGTGGCTTGTATAAGACCCCTTCGGGGTCGAGTACGCCTTGTTACGACTTGGGGGTGCTCCCAGGTCGTGACAAGTAATTTAGTCTTTTCCTTACTTAATTATTCTAATTCATTTTTAGGAGTTTAATTGGGGTAAATTCAGATTTTAGTCAGTTTAGAGAAGTGAATTTTACGCTAGGGCTTGGAGAAGAGGAGAAGAGAGGAGAAAGGAGAAAAGCGTTCAAGATTCGTCGATTTCGTCGATGTTAGCTAGTGAATTTTGTCGGGGGTGATACCTACAAGGTATGTGAGATCATATCGCCTTGGGTTAATTAACCCACCCGCCAACCATGATTCAATTCGGCGAATTTAAGTCTTTGAAAGTTTAGAAATTGAGTTCTTAAAGAACATTGTTGAAAGTTTCGTTGAATTTCTTGTGGGTTATGTTGTTGGAGTTTCTTATGATTTGATTCATATTTACGGGTGTAATTTTGGTTTGAATCTATCATATATTGAGGGTAAAAATGATTCTAAGTGTTTGAGGAAGGAACCATTGAAGTTTAGAGGGTTTAGAGATGAAAAACGGAGAAGAAAAATCGTCAAACACCTGGGGATAGGGGTGGGGCGTCGCGCCAGCCAGTCCCCCCCAAAAGAGTCTCTGAATGTTCACCCTTGGGGCGCCGCGCCAGCCAGCGCGCCCTAGACTTGTCTCTAAATATTGAGGGCTGGCGCCTCGCGCCTCTGAGAGTGCCAGGGACGCCAGTTCTTCCCATTTCTTCCCTACCTTTTCGTACTTGTTCCTTAGCAATTTACCTATGTTTTCTATTTGATTCCTATTAAAGCACATGTTAATTATTATATTTAGTTGATTATTTTTTGACATACTCTTTAGCTAGTAGTCTACCACTACTATATCTCTTCAAGTAGTTTAGCACGTTCAACACTCCTCTTTAAGAGGAGTTAGTTTAGGCAATTAGTTAGTCCATTCTTGTATATAAACACAACATTGGATCACTGAAAGATCTATCGATCTCTTGCTTTTATATGATATCAAGAGCCCTAATATACTCTAAAGAGTAAGATTTGTTTTTTTTCTTTTCTCTTCCACCCACCCCTGCACAAATGGGAGACGCTACTCGCGTTGTTAATGCTGATTACAACACCGGTGCAATGATAGTTCAATTTAACCCTCCGTCCCAATTGCCCATAAAATTACATGGCAGTCACAATTTTACAACGTGGAAGGCACAATTCTCGATGCTTATGCATGGTCATGATCTCTATGGTCATCTCGATGGGTCTACTCTTCCCTATCTCGCACTATCACAACTGTCACAGCCCCTAGTGTCAATCTTGCGTTTTCTCTTTGGTTTCGACAAGATCAATTCACTCAAAACGCACTTATGGCATCTGTTGATCCAACAATTGCTACAACAGTTGCCACTGCTAACTCAGCTGGGATTCCCTGCACACCGCTTATGCAAATAAGTCTCAAACCAGAATTTTTAGTCTGCGTGATCGACTTATGCGTTTGAACAAAGACTCACAACCAGTCACCGAGTATTTACAAAGTGTTCGTTCTATTGCTGATGAACTCTCTATTGTTGGTACCCCCATCACCAACTCTGAACTGATAGTAAAGATCCTTAGTGGTCTGGGTACAGAGTTTCATGGTATTTCTGCTGCAATTTGTGCTCGTGACTCCCCTATAACATATGAAGAACTGTACGAAAAGCTTCAGGACCATGAACTTTTTCTTCGACGTGAGGAGTCCAAAAGTTTTCCTATCCAGATTACTGCTGGTGCTGCTACATCCAACCAATCTGGTAATTCAAGCTATCGCAACAATCATCGCCCCAACAATAACAATGGTAGCAACCAACAATGGCGGTCCAACAGTCGCTTCACTTTACCCAATCAGAGGAGATCTTCGACCAACAACAACTCTTATGATGGTGTACGCTGCCAGCTATGCAACAAACTCAGTCATGTTGCAAACGTTTGTTGTTCGTAGTCTCACAATCATTTTGAGGCCAAGGCCAACTATTTGTCAGGCTTGAACACGTCAGAAAATCCTTGGATTCTTGACTCGGGAGCATCTCATCACATCACTGCCACACCCCAAAATCTGTAGGCATACAATGGCATGGAGCAAGTCTCTATGGGTGATGGTAACAAAATCTCCATAACTCACACTGATTCTACTCATTTAAATGCATCAAATAAATCTTTTAAACTCTCTAACACTCGTTGTGCTCCAAGCATTAAACACAATTTACTCTCTGTCTCTAAATTTTGTCAAGATAACCTAACATCTATTGAATTCTTTCCTTTTCATTTTTCATTGAAGGACTTGAAAACGTGGACTCCGTCACGGTCAGAGTAGAGACGGTCTCTATGTGTGGCCGGACTTAACCTCCATCTCTCCTTCTAAAACGCATTTGACTTCCTCCACCACAACCAATTTCACTTGGCATCGTTGGTTGGGTCATCCACATTCAAGAGTTTTACATTTTATTTTGAATAAATTCTCGCTACCTTGCTCACGAGACAAATTTTCAGTTTGTAATTCTTGTTCTTCGAATAAGGCTCATCGCCATCCTTTTCAGCAGTTCACTTTATCATGTACCCAACCTTTCCAGACTATATTTAGTGATTTATGGGGTTCTTCTCCAGTTCAATCAATTGACAATAATTTATATTACTGTATTTTTGTGGATAATTATACCAAATACACCTGGCTTTACACTTTAAGAAATAAAAGTGAGGCTACTAACCTTTTCCAGAACTTTCAAGCATTAATCGAACATCGTTTTAATACGAAAGTTCTTTCTCTCTATACAGATGGTGCTGGCAAATATAAAAGTCTTGATTAGTACCTAAGATCTCAGGGTATTGAACATCTTGTATCTCCTCCATACACCCCCCAAAGAGTTGCTCTCGCTGAACGTCGTCACAGGCATATTTTTGAGACGGTTATAACCTTACTTCATGAAGCATCACTTCCATAGACTCTTTGGTGTTTTGCCTGTCAATATGCGGCTTATCTCATAAATCGTTTGCCTACCCCACATTTACAAAATAAATCACCGTTTCAACTATTGTTTGGTCAAGATCCGGATTACAATTCTTTAAAAATCTTTGGGTGTCTCTGCTATCCCTGGCTCAAACCCTATTCCAAAAATAAATTAGTGCCCCGATCAACACCCTGTGTATATTTAGGATTCTCTTTACTTTATCATTGTCATCAATGTTTTGATCCAAAATCTTCTAAAATCTATTTATCTCGTGACGTGAATTTTTTGAAAATAGTTTTCCTTACCAAAATATTTTTTCAAATGTTTTTGCAACTTGTAAAACACTTGCGTGGGAAGGTTCAACTGAAACAAACCCAACACCATCCACTATTGTTTCTCCTCCTCTTAGCCACGACTTACTGAGTCCCATACTTATCCCCAAGGTAGGTACCACCAACGCTCACAAAGACACCGTCTCCTCTGCTTGTGCTCCAACATAATATGCATCTCCAGGTATCTCTTTTCCTTATCCTACACACTCCGCTGCCCCTCCTGATCACATTGATCCCCCGTTGCCTCAATCATTAGCTTTTCCAATTGTGTACAGCCGCAGAAACAAAACAATGTCATTTGCTAGCAGAAACTCTGCTGCCCATCCCACTGCCTCAATTCTCCTACAACCTTCTCTTGAACCTGTTCCAGTCACAGAACCTCCACAACCTTCTCTTCCTCCATTAACTCGTGTTGTGACCCGCTCCTAGCACAACATTCACAAACCAAAAACCATCCTTGACTTTCTGGCTCACTTATCCCACACCATCACCCCTACCAGCTTCAAACACGCTCACAAACACCCAGAGTGGCAGAGAGCAATGAAAAGTGAATTTGATGCATTATTGAACAACCAGACATGGGAATTAGTACCACATGACCCTGCAAAAAACATTATTTCTTGCAAATGGTTATACAGGTTAAAACAGAAAGCTGATGGGACAATCGATCGCTACAAGGCTCAACTTGTTGCGAAGGGGTTTACACAATGTCCTGGAGTTGAATACATGCCACATTTTTTCCGGTTGTCAAACCAACTACTGTGCGCTTGGTGCTCTCAATTGCTATCCATCAGAATTGGCCCCTCCGCCAACTTGATGTCAACAACGCGTTCTTGCAGGGTCGTCTAGAAGAAGAAGTGTACATGGTCCAACCTCCGGGTTTTACAGACGAACAGTTCCCCTCCCATATATGTCGTCTTAAGAAAGCCATCTATGGACTCAAGCAAGCCCTTCAGGCATGGTACTATGAACTCAAGACACTTCTTCTGTATCTGGGATTTGTCAAGTCAGAATTTGATGCCTCACTTTTCATTCGCAAAGTGTCGAACAATATTCTGTATGCCTTGGTTTATGTGGACGATACATCATCACAGGGAATCACCACTCCGAGGTAAATCAGGCAATAGCTTCTCTTGCTGGACGTTTTTCCATAAAGGATCTTGGAAATCTGCACTTCTTCCTTGGAATTGAGGTGCTCCGTACAGCCAAAGGTATTACCTTATCACAGTCTAACTACATAAATGAAATTCTCTATGAAGAAAACATGTAGAACTGCAATTCGGCAAAAACCCCAATGAGTGCCAGTGGCGTGCCTCAACTAAACGATGGTGCACAACCAACTGATGCCACTCGTTACAGGAGAGTTCTTGGAAAAGTATAATACTTATTTTTACTCGTTCGGACATCAACTTCTCTGTAAATAAATTATCTTAATTTATGTATTCCCCATTTGAAGTCCACTGGAAAGCACTCAAACGAGTACTCAGGTATCTCCAAGGCAAAATTCAGCTTGCTCTTCACATTCAAAGAGATAATGATTTCAAGCTATACATGTACTCTGATGCGGATTGGGCTGGAGATGTAAGTGATCGAGCTTCCACTACTAGTTACATATTGTTTTTCGGCCAAAATCCTGTGAGCTGGTCCTCCAATAAACAAAGAACAATTGCTCGCTCATCAACTGAAGTAGAGTATCGTGTTGTTGCCAGTGCACTTGCTGAAACCAAGTCGGTGACAAATCTGCTAAAAGAACTACATGTNGCTGGTCCTCCAATAAACAAAGAACAATTGCTCGCTCATCAACTGAAGTAGAGTATCGTGTTGTTGCCAGTGCACTTGCTAAAACCAAGTCGGTGACAAATCTACTAAAAGAACTACATGTTTCACTTCCCCAAGCACCAACCATTTACTGTGACAATGTGGGTGCAACTTATCTGTGTGCAAATTCAGTTTTTCATAGCCGCATGAAGCACATTGTTGTAGACTTTCACTTTATTTGCAAACAAGTTCAGCAAAATCAAGTTCACATTATTCATATCCATGCTGCAGATCAACTCGCGGACACTCTCACTAAAGCTCTACCGAAGCTAGCCTTTGATAAACACCTATTCAAGCTAGGAGTTGTTACACACTACCTATCTTGAGGGGGGAGTATTAAAGCACATGTTAATTATTATATTTAGTTGATTATTGTTTGACAAATTCTTTAGCTAGTAGTCTACCACTATGATATCTCTTCAAGTAGTTTAGCACGTTTAGCACTCCTCTTTAAGAGGAGTTAGTTAGGCAATTAGTTGGTCCATTCTTGTATATAAACACAATATTGGATCAAAGTTATTTTACTTGGTGACAAAGTTTACTTGGACTCAAAGTATATTGTGTGGACATCCATTTTACAACACTCCCCCTTGGATGTCCATGTAAAAAAATTAGTGAAAGAAAATTATAGTAATACCCTTTATTTGTTGCCTCATTAAAACCCTTTACCATAAAAACCCAGTGGAATAAAACCTGGTTAAGGGGAAAAGAGTGCATCACGTATTTACTCTCCCTAATGAAAACATTACTTAAAGGTTGAAGTTGGCAATGTCTTGGTGAATACGAACAGTTGAACATATGTTTCATCCTTATTTTGAAGATCATGAGCAAGAACAAGAACTCTGATGAATTATATATTGTTCAGTCTCCTTTGATGTGTCCTCCTCTTAGTTGAGCACATGCAGCACTATCTTCATATAATGTTGTTGAAATATCTCTTTTCAAAGGAAGGTCACATATTATCTGGATATGTTTATTGATTTCAACCAAATATATTTTTAAAAATCACTCAATTTGTGATCTTGTCGACATAGACAAATTGGTCGTTCGATTTGTTAGCAGCAACAATCGAGCACTGACGAACACTTTCAGTAAAATTGATTGTCTTGTGGAATGATTTGAAATGACAGCATTTTCAAATGAAAATATATAACTTTCATGAGTTCAAACTTCATAATTTCCTGTAATTTCTTGATCAATAAATCTTGACATAATTGATCAGAATAAATAATTTATATCGATATTTGATTCACTCGAATATCTCCACCGATAAGAGTTATGTTATATTTTGCATGCATACTAATAAAATTATTTACCACGGATAGTAATAGCAGGATACATAAGTGCACCAATTGCACTATGACATGATATTTTCTAACCATTTTCAAAATTGATCTTTATGTTATGCGATCTTACAACCATTGGGGTACTATTCAATGGAATCGCTTTACAACCATTTAAATCCTTCATGAATTTTCATATAATATTTATATTCTAGCTAGATATGATAATCATTCATCATGCGTATTCAAGTTTTTCATATATTGTTTGATAGAAACTTCATTGCATCCACCTTAGGAGAATACATCTCCATACAATAATGTCAGGACTTTTGTGAAGAATCTTTATTTTCCAATGCACAAGCCGTACTTTATATTTTACGATTTTACTTATCGCGCAATAATTCATTTGTACCCCACTGACATTATATTTTGATATATGGACAATAAGTCCAAAACATCACTTTTCCAAGTGAAATAAAATATACTTGAATTGTATTTTCTTTGGACAACCATTTATTTGTCAATTTTCGATAGATTTAATATCAAGATCCTCGTTACCGTTCATAATTTTGAGTGCTATATTATATTAAGGATACCGTTGACGGTTAATTTTATATCGATTTTAATATGACATAATTTGTCGAGCTCTCTTTATTTTTCATCATTTTCAGGTACCTGAACCTTTGCCAAGGTTTTATGAACTGTTAGGTCATGGTGCTTTTTCTTAAGCACCTGCCTCATTATTATGACCATCTTAATCATTTGCTTATCTCTTTTTTTCAAGAATTTTCATAGTTTGAATCGATTTATCTATCAAACTTTCGGTGTGCCATAGATTATGACCTTCAAGGACCTTTCATTAGAGCATTTATAACTGGATTATAACATATGGTCAGTGGATATGTCTGACAATTGACTTAAATTATCTCTTCAACGAGGATCATATAATTCATTATGTATAACTTATTTTACAGTTGCTTATCTCCCCATAATGTTAGAGAATCTAACATTCACCCAACCTTATTTGGGAACTCATCTTTGTGCATTGCGTAATGGTGGAGCAATGGAATAATATGCCGCACATTTGAATTTCTAGATGAGAATTATTTGATTCCTGACCTTGAACCAGTTGTGATAGGGGAACCTTGTTGGCTTGATACGTACAAGTGTAGCTACACTTTAAATAACACATATCATACCAAATTTCTTTTGGGAGTTTTGTTCTCATAACCAATGGTTTAGCTATAATTGGAGGCATATAATTTATGCTTAAACCACTTGAATATATACCAACATTATCAATAAATTTTTATGATTTGAAATGTACTCTTGATTTATCAATTTGAGCAAACAACCTTTGCAAAAATCAAATTGCAAGTTGATAATGAAGCACATGTGACCATACATAGATGCATCTATATAATAGTAAATGGTCCACATGGCGGGTGAACGAGCCCATATTCACCTTTTTATACATTTCAATGTTTCGGGAGATACAATCTCAACCTTAGCTGGTACAAAGATAATTTTATCATGAGAACAAACAACACAAGAGAATTCTTGAAGAATTTATTATTTCTTCAATATAAATAATAAAATACAATCTCATTTATTTTGATATCATATTTGAACCGGGATGGTCATCAACCGGTCATGCCAACTGATATTTATTTCAATAAACTTCTAGTTTAATTTGAATGTGATTCCATCATTATGCCCATACTTAGTTACCACAAACAATATGCTAATATGGGTAATCTTTCACATAAATATTTATAACCCACTTTGNGAACCGGGATGGTCATCAACCGGTCATGCCAACTGATATTTATTTCAATAAACTTCTAGTTTAATTTGAATGTGATTCCATCATTATGACCATACTTAGTTACCACAAACAATATGCTAATATGGGTAATCTTTCACGTAAATATTTATAACCCACTTTGATTGTAGTAATATGAAGATCTTAAATCTTTTCATGTTTTATTGTCTCAATATTATTTTTTCTTTGACTTGAAATTTGAAACTTAAAAAGTTTCTTTCGAGACTTACTACAATTTCAATATCATGAGCAATTTTATTTATTTGGGTAATAGCAAGCTCAGAATTAACATTGGATACCACCACATACTACATAACATTGTTTGCGTGGTAAACATCTCTTTCAAGGAAAAAATTATTTTATTATTGTCATGGTCAAAATCATTACAAGCAAAACTTATTTTTTTTATTTTACTTTTGTCATTAGTATCTCCTCCCTTTTTATTTAAATTTGACAAATTATTATTTTTTAGGTATATAGAGATACATAACCAATGCCGATTTTTTTTTGGCAATTTGTTTTTCTTCTTTTGCCCTTTTGGTAGTTCATAATAAAACATACCATATTGTTTGTGATGTACTAAAAGTACTTGACCAATGATGTTTTATACCAAAATAAATTTTCTTTATTTCTCTCTAACCTCCCTTAGGGGTGAGTTGTGGTAATTATTAAATCATCCATGAGTATGCCCTTATTTACAATTTTCATCATCTCTTGACACATTCACTTTCAAGAATGGTCAACTTTTTATGATACGTATCACAAGTCACATTCTCTTCAAGGAATTGACTATAATCATATACACATGCTTCATTATTATTATTATTATTATTATTATTATTATTATTATTATTATTATTATTTTTATTATTTTTTTTCATTAGAAGTTCATTGTCATGCTTTGAAATTTGTCAGATTCATATGACATACACATACCTCGACATCACTTTCGAAAGTCAAGTGTATCACCACTTTTTCTTCCTTTTCTTTGATTGAGGATTTATAAACTTATCAAAATTATTAGGTATCATAACAAACATGTTTCTAATGACCTTTCATACCATTTTGATGACAAAAATTAGCTTTACTCTCTAAAAGATCATTTTGAGAACTCATAATGTTCTTTCTTTTACAAGTATCACAATGATGACTATTATAATTCTGTCCCTTCACGTCCATATCCATATGTTTAATCATCAAATTATCTTGTCATCTTTCATACTTTTAATATATTTCTATCACATTTGCTTCAAAGAATGAAGCATATTCAATGGGACAAGCTTCACATATGCTTTTATCAAGAGCATATCGATTTGCTCAGTCATCAATATATTGCATTGGGACTTTAACCCAATGTCTTATCCATATAAAGGCGTGTTAGGCCGAAATATGATGGGATTTGAACTCAAAATCTTATCATCATGGTGCATCGAGTTTTCAATCGATGTCTTAGCTTTTTGGTGCGATAAAATTTGAATCCACCGTCTTACCTCAATAAATGACATTATATGTAGTTCAAAATAAAATTCATCCTTGAGCCTTTAACATATTGTCACTTTGCTATTAATAGCACAAATAAATTTAGTCATAATAACAATTCAAAAGATCATATACAAATTATTACCGAAACAAAGTTGATCCTCATAGGTGGCTCTGAATATTATTTTCAACTTAAAAGTTTTATGAATAATTCACTTATTGAAAGATCAACAAATTAATTCTCAACATTGACTTCATTTGTTGCTAGTTAAGAAAATTTCTTTCTTCAATTGTAATTCATAGATAAAGCAACTAGAGGTAAACACTAATAATCACAATAAATAAAATGATATCTCAAATCAAATTCAACTTGTGAGGATAATTATTTGGTCCATCATATATATTTTTTCTTTTTTTATGATTCATGATATATCCAACCTCATTTGGAATTGTAAAGATTATTAATTAAAAATTGACATAATAATTCAAAATAACAAAATCCTTCTAACTTTTCAAGATTAGAAATAATTCAAATGCATATTTCTAATGGAAAGAAAACTCAATATGCTAATCCTTTCTGAAACATAGTGACAAATGAAATGAAATTTCTCTAAGGTGTTGAACTATTTTCGAATTAGTGAAATGATGCCTTCATGTTAGAAATGAAATTTTAAACATGTGTAGATGGATATTTTATAATGGCAATACATATATATTCCAATATTTGCACATAACATGTCAATAATCTCACTTTATCTTTTTGTAGATTAATTAAAGTGAGAATCAAATATCAAATAATAAAATAATTTAATTATTATTACTATTATTAATTTGGTTTTAGTTGAGCCAAAATAAAGCATAAAGAGGAAATATACCTTTAAAGAGAGTGAAAGTAAATATTTGAAAGTGAATATATCATATTTATTGCTAACTAAAAAGCTTATTTCAGTTAATTATATTTATTAAAATTCACCGAAATCAAAGTTCATTCATACAAAGATTTATTTACACTAAGATATAACAACTACACCGATAGTAATGCAAACATAAACATCTTTTGTAATGTACTAATAAGTTCCAAACAGCTTTTTAAGAACTCTTGTTATCAAATAAATGTTAGATTCAAAAAAAGAGATACGGGAAGGTGATATTTGACATAATATTTGCTCATAATTAAATGATTGGTAAAATACATACCTGATACTTACCATACTGAAAGATCTCTCTAATTTTGCTACTCATCTCATGTATATTTTGAGATAGGTTTCAGACTCGTGCTGATAACGTGTTATAAAATGAAGATAATAAATTGAAATTCAGAAGAGTAGAGATAGAGAGAGGCAAAGTAATAGTAGTAGTAACTTTCCTTTATTATTGAATGTTATTACTTCTTGTTCTTCTTTCATACTACAAGAGGGGATATATATATATATATATATAAGTTATAAAACTTAGGCACCAAGTAACTTGGCCACAAAGTTACTTTACTTGGCGACAAAGTTTACTTGGACACAAAATATATTGTGTGGACATCCATTTTACAACAAACAAAAATATATAAATAAATATGCAAAGAGGAAAATGAGGCTAGTCTTGCTAGTCTTTCTATGGAAAAAAATGAAAGTATAGAGAGAAGAAAAGAAATGTATGTGAGATAGTGTGTAAGCGTGTGTTAAAAATGAGAGACCCCTACTCCTTTTATAATAATCTACAACCCACTCATCTGCCCAAAAACTAATTAACCCCCTCTCTTTATCCCCTTAAAACATATTTTAGTCCTTAGGCTTTTAGCCAAATGATTTCACAACCTTTTAACCAAAATATATATAAAAAAATTGACTATAAGATAAAACCCTCAACCTATCACCTCAAATGTCAACTTTTTAAAAGGTGACAAGATCTTGCTTTGATTAAATTATTGCTCTTTTACCAATCTTGCACCACACATCTAAAAAATATTAATTCCCCTCACCATTTTTTGTGGTTAAACAATACTTATATAGAAAATAAATTAAATTTATATAATATAATGGGCTCAAAGCAAGGACTCAAGATCGTGGCCCAAAGTTATTGGTTAACTAAACATATTCAACCGACTGTGATAGTGTAATCAAAATTAACTAATCGATCATAAAATTTGAGAAATAAGGATAAATATCGATAAACTTATTAAAAATTATAATACATACATTTTTAATTATTGAATGAACAAAACATAAAAGTTATAAATATTGAAAATGTTAGGTCAAAGTTGGGTGTCAACAATTGTCCCTTTCGTTGGACATGATTGAAGAAAGAAATCATGGACAAAGAAAATTGACAAAGACAATTTTGGCCGAACACATGACCTTCATATAAAAGTGTTGTTTGAAGGTGGTGAAAGTCGATCCTTAACTTGCTTCAAAAATGTAACACGTTGTGTTGCGTCCTTGTTGACGTAGTCCACACCTATGGCTTAATTGAGAATGCATCCTCTTGGATATTCAAAAAACAAAGATATAACTTAGTAGTAGTGACAAAATTAAAGAAAAAGGAAACATCCATTAGAATATGACGAATGAAGATGATTCATTGATAGGACATAAATTCATGTTCATTGGTAGGACGAAATAAAATGATTCACTGTAGGATACAAATGAAGTTGCTCCATCAGTAGGAAACGATTGTAGATAATCCATCGGTAAGATTTTTGAATGTCCGTCGGTAAGACAAATGAAAATGATCCATCGGTAGGATACGAATGTATGTGAACACTACCACTTTTGATAATGGAATATAAATATCCTTTAATGTGATAGATGGGGTGCACATATTTCACCTCCAAATGGATGCAACTTAACAATATCTTTCGACGCAATCTCCTCCGACTTGAACGCGGAATAGATAGGGTGCACATCCTTTACCTATGAATAGACGTGACTTAACAATATCTTTCGATGCAGTATCCTCCGACTTGAACACGAAATAAATAGGAAGCACATCCTTCACCCCCGAATAGATGCGACTTAACAATATCTTTCGACGCAGGTTTCCTCCGACTTGAACGTGGAATGTATAGGGTGCACTTCCTTCACCTCCGAATAGATGTGACTTAAAAATATCTTTCGACGCAAGTTTCCTTTGACTTGAACATGGAATATATATGGTGCACATCCTTCACCTCCGAATAGAAATGACTTAACAATATCTTTCGATGCAAGTTTCCTCTGACTTGAACATGGAATAGATAGGGTGAAACTCCTTCACCCCCGAATAGATGCGACTTAACAATATCTTTTGACGCAAGTTTCCACCGACTTGAATGTGGAATAGATAGGGTGCACATCCTTCACCTCCAAATTGATGTGACTTAACAATATCTTTCGACGCAAGTTTCCTCTGACTTGACCTTAGAATAGATAGGGTGCACATCCTTCACCACCGAATAAATGTGACTTAACAATATCTTTCAACGCAAGTTTCCTCCGACTTGAACCTGGAATAGACAGGGTGAACTTCCTTCACCTCCTAATAGATGTGACTTAGCAATGTCTTTCGACGGAGTCTCCTCGGACTTGAACGAGGAATAGATAGGGTGCACATCTTTCACTTTCGAATAGATGTGACTTAACAATATCTTTCAACGCAAGTTTCCTCCGACTTGAACGTGGAATAGATAGGGTGCACATCCTTCACCTCCGAGTAGATGTGACTTAACAATATCTTTCGACGCAGTCTCCTCTGACTTGAACGTGGAATATATAGGGTGCACATCCTTCACCACTGAATAGATGTGACTTAACAATATCTTTCAACGCAGTCTCCTCTGACTTGAACGTGGAATAGATAGGGTGCACATCCTTCACCTCCAAATAGATGTGACTTAAACATATCTTTCGACGCAAGTTTTCTCCAACTTGGACGTAGAACAGATAGGGTGTACTTCTTTCACCTCCAAATGGATGTGACTTAATAATATCTTTCATTGCAAGTTTCCTCTGACTTGAACGTAGAACAGATGGGGTGCACATCCTTCACCTTTGAATGGATGTGACTTAACAATATCTTTTGACTCAAGTTTCCTCCGACTTGAACGTGGAATAGATAGGGTGCACATCATTCACCTCCGAATAAATATGAATTAACAATATCTTTCGATGCAGTCTCCTCTGACTTGAACGTGGAATAGATAGGGTGCACATCCTTCACCTCTGAATAGATGTGACTTAGCAATATCTTTCAACACAAGTTTCCTCTGACTTGAATGTGGAATAGATAGGGTGCACATCCTTCACCTCCGAATAGATGTGACTTAACAATATCTTTTGACGCAGTCTCCTCCGACTTGAACTTGGAATAGATAGGGTGCACATTCTTTACCTCTTAATAAATGCGACTTAAATGCAATGGCTTTCTCGACTAATGAAAAAATATAAATGATGAATGACTCGATGATTATCGACTGTAACGATGTGGATGGATCATGTATCTTGAAAATGTCATCATCTTGATACTTTCATCTGTCAAAAGTGCCTGATCATTTTTGACACAAGTGAGCAATCATCATTTTTCTCTCAAACACTTTGTGTTGTATCAGTTCTTATTGGGGAATTTGTACGAGGTATCGGTGGCTCGCATCCTGAATTTATTTTGCTCCATTATGGCGATGCTGGAGATCATTTGAAGTTGACTATGAACTTCGAGCGATGCTTGTTGGAATTTTTGAGGCCTTTCCAAAAATTATGTCCTAGTTAGAACTCTTGGCAAATCTCAAAATGATCTCTAATCTTGACTTGCCGGAGATAGCACCTTTATTGTGGCGCCTACATAACCTGTTGAGCCAGGAATTAGGTAAAATATAGTTCCAATAATGTAGATGATGATTACTGCAAAGAATCTGAGACTAGATCGTCAGTAGAAAATGTACAATATGAACATGATGAAATAAAAAAAAATTATTTCCTGCAATATTCAAAGCCTAAAGACAAGATATATCACATTTTTGGGACGGACAACCCAATGAAATAAAATAGGCGTCTCACACTAACGAGATTAGCCTAATGTCACTTTTTACAGTGAACAAACCAAAAAGGAAATGCAAATTCTTTTTTTTAAGGAAAGAATCTAAAAAAAATGTTTTGGAAAATATTAAAGGGTGGGTGGTTGCTCAATTTTTTTTTTTTTGAAGAATAAAGAATGTGAATAGACTTTCAAATCTTGACTACAATTGGTACCAAGATTCAGGATCGCATGCAATTTTTTTTTCTTTTCTAACTAAGATTGAATTCAAGGTAACTCTTATAGCTTCAACTGGTACCTCAAACATACCTAAGGATCAATACGGTTTGTTCATCTTGCTTCAAATAAAGGTTTTGAATTGTACCAATCCTCATGTTTCAATTGCCCTCACAACAAGAAAAGTCCTACTTCACACTTATTTGAAGCATTTGATTTGAGAACATTTTTCAAAGTGCACTCACACTCATAAGAATGTTTAGTTCATGCAATTGTGATACCATATGCTTGGCCCTTATGTAAATCTTTACTAATGTGAGAACATTTGGAATGATATGATGTAGGGCTTGTCATTGGCTTGTAACATAGGCTTAGGGATGGGCATGATATATATTTGGGATAAGAGTGACTTAGTTCCTTCTTGGGCGCCACACTGAATTCGTGTTTTTGATGATTGATATGCCTTTGGCGTCTGATCCTGTTTATTGTCCCTATTTTGTTTCGACTTCTTTTGAATCTTTATTTCTTTAAGCTTTTCCTTTTTCACCTTTTTTTCGTCTTCTTTTGAATCCTTATTTGTTTGGGTTTTTCCTTTTTTCCACCCCTTTCTTTTGAAGTTTTCTCCTTTTTTTGTTGGAGTGTTTTCCTTCTTGTCTTTCATTGACTTTGTAGGGTGTTTTTTCTGTCGTTATTTCTTTCAACCCTTTTTCTTTCTTTCTTTGTTTTTCTTTATCTAGAAGTCATTTTTGCTTCCTTGACTTTGGAAGACTCAATAACCTTTGTCTTTGGCAGCTTCAAACTCTAATTTTCTCTTATAATTTGCACATCTTTGGTGCGCTCAAGAAGGTTGGACCAAGAGAGGGATAGTGCATGTAAGCACTCAAAAGGGTAATAGCTAAGATGTGGTTGTTCAAAGAAAAGGCTTCAGGCTCAAAGTGGGGAAAACTAGGGATTAATGTCATTTGATACGCTTTGAAAGGCACAATCGGGTTAAGAACTGTCTACAATCATTTCCAAAACCAAACATTACTCAGAATTTCGCCTAGAAAAACATTCAAGTCAAGTTCTAGATCAACAGTGCAATGCAATTGAATTTTGATCTAAACGCTCTCCACACCATGCACATGAAACCATGAGGTTGGTTTTATTCTTATCTTGAATGTCTACAAGAGAATTTTCAAGCATCACAAAAGTACAAATGAGAGGTACCAAAAGAGTCTATAGTTAACCTCAAAGTTAGTCCTATCCACCTTATCAAATAATTTTACATGCTCCTAACTGCATTGGCCCATTTGAGCTGAAGACATGACTCTTTTACTATGTACACAATATTTCTTTTTTGAAAGAATGAATACCGAACCTGAGAAGGGCTACCTACGTATCTCATCGAGATGAGAATCAGGTGTGCGTAATTCATGCCGATATGGTTCTAACGATATACACAAAGTATTTTACTTTATTTTTGAAAATTGAAAGAATGAATACCGAACTTAAGAAGGATTGCTTACATATCTCAATAAGATAAGAATCAGGTACGCGTAGTTCGTTCATTTATGGCTTTGGAAATATGCACAAACTATTTGATTGTTTTTTAAAAAAAAATTTCCGAAATATAAAAGAGTTAATACCGAACCCAAGAAGGGCTGCCTACGTATCTCACCAAAATGAGAATCAGGTTCGCGTAGTTCGTACAAATATGGTTTTGAAAATATGCACAAATTATTTGATTTTTTTTTCGAAACTTAAAAGAATGAATACCGAACCCAAGAAGGGTTGCCTACGTATCTCACCGAAATGAGAATCAGGTTCGCTTAGCTCGTGCAGATAAGGCATGAAATAATTTAATGATTTAAACAAACTCGGAGCAATTCCTTGTAGGTCTAGTGCCACTGAAATCTATAATAAAAAAGTGTCTTTTGACTATTTGCACCAATATATTTTGTATCCTCTTAATTGTCGATCTTTGCATTGTCGGTTGAATGTGGCCTTCCAACTTATATAGGAACCACTTATTGTTGTATTCTTTTTGAATCTCTCTTGGAACTGTTTGTTCTCCTAATTATTCACAAATTGTTATCACCATCCCCGACTGTTGTCGGGGACGGTTTCCATGCAAAAATATGAGAAATGGGTGAAAGCAAAGCTAATATGTAAAATACATAACAAAAAATAGATGAGTGCGACCTCATAATCATAGACTCCCCTAATTTATCTTTTTGACTTGATATTAATATTTTGTGATATACAAAAACTTGAATTTCGCGAGTCCTCTTGACTCTTACAACTTCGAGCGAATAATGACTTGCAAATTCTGACATAAATCAACCTTTCATTTAAAAAGAAGAAAAACTTAAAAGGTAAGAGTGTTAGTTCGTGTTCATAATGGATAATGCAAAATATCATACGAAGAATGAACTAAACACATAAACACTATTTTAATTAAGGACAAACTCAATTATATCACATAACATATAAACAATTGCTGCGCATCTTATAAAAATATGTGACCCTTTGGTGCTAAGGGTAGGCCTACCGATCTAAAAGATGTATTACGCTAGTTGACAACATTACATTGTACCCAAAACACTTAGTACAAATTTTATGAATAAATCAAATAAGATTACAAAATAAGGGAAAAAAAAGATATAAATAATCAGTCTCGCGTAGAGGTACCATCCTAAAATAAGCCGTTGTGGAAGTTACTTCCTCTTGAACTTCTTGTCATCTCTTAATGCCAACACCTTTTGGATGGAATGGTCGCTTGTGTAAACTATTAAAATAAACCCTAACCCCGATGGACAATTGTTTGTCAAACGACGTATACATCCATCAAATTTAAACACACAATTATGATCGTCCATTTAGGCCGGAGGCCATTTTGGACTCAAGTTGGTCTTTCTAATAGACCCAACACGCCTTGGGTGTTTGGGTCATTTTATGTCAATGCGCTAAATCAAAGGATTTTGGTTTCACTCTACTCTAGTTGACTAAGAGTGGGATTTATTTAAAATAGATCGGTGATCCGAGTGGACAACTTGGGCTGGGGAAGTTAGCGACCGTTGACCATTCAGTGGCCAAGTACATTTGTCAGGATACCCCGATAAACAATTTGGATAATGAACAACTACGACCCACATAATCGTCCTTTAAAGAAGAAATAAAAAGGCAAAATAGCGGAAATTAAGTCATGATGCAATGCCAATATATATACAATCAAACAAATAATAAATAAATAACAAGTACAATATACAAATAATCAACAAAAATATACAAGATACAAGATATAATACAATAAAAGAAAAATCTCCTCAATTTGAAAAAAATGAACTCATAATGATTAGAACTTTTATATCCCCAGCAGAGTCGTCATTATGTTTAGATCCCTACTTTATTCAAATAAGGAGAAATATCGCGGTGACTTAAAGAATAATAAATTAATTCAATTTTAAAAGAATATTAAGATAAAAAAGTTTTAAAGGAGTCGCCACCTAATTTTAGGAAAAACTAGGAAACTAATTAAGTGATCTACGAAACCATTAAATTTTAGGTAAGGGATTCAAGTTATTCCGAAGGGAAGGTATTAGGTATCCTTCGAAATCCACAACTGTGGGTCCCGAGTGAATTCATATTTTCAAATTGAGCAGATAAAAATAAATATACAAGTGTAATAAACAAGTGATATACATAAGTAATAAAATAAAACAATAATATAATAAATGACCTAAGTTTGTCTAACGCCAATAATATACAGAATAATGAATAGAAAATATAATTCAAACTATTTTCGAATAACTTCAATGGAAACAACTCCGGGGTACCTATAAACACACTTAATAAAAGTGTTAATAATAAATAAAAATTGAATAAAAATGAATAACTCAAATAAAAATTTAAAAATAAAAACATGTCTTATTAACATGGGAAGCCTTGGAAATCGATGGTAATTTCTTCATCGGCCAATTTTTTTAAAAAAAACAAAGAATATAAACATAAACTAAATTTCCATCATTAATATTGGGGAGGCTCCAAAACCGACGGAGAGATTTTTTTCATTGGTCAAAGTATAGCACTTGCAAATGTGTAAAAAAATGTATATGACAATGTTTAAAAAAAATATGTGGATAACAAGATATGTGAGGCGTTATGATGATGTTGGTACGAAAAATAAAATAAAGTGTACACATATTTGCAAGGAAAATAAGGACATATAGTAACAATGTAAATATTATTTATAAAGTAAAATATAATAAATAATATATGCACAAGTTTAAAGATGAAAAAGTAGAAACAATATATAAAATGTAAGAAATTTTTGGTCAATAAAGTGTATCCCTCTTTACTGAAAAGTTCCCCCTCTTATGTATACAATATGTGTATACGAAATATGTCATATATATATATATAAATAATATAATATAATATATTATTTAAATGGTGTAAAATAAAATAAGTGTGTTAAAGTGTTAGGAAGATGTAGGCAAATTGTATAGAAAATATATGAAGAAATGTATGCAAAAATGTGAAAAGAAATAAACAAAATATGAAAAATGTAGAGACAATATATCATATATATAACGTAAAAAGTAGATAAATAAATATAAGGACAATATATATATATATATATATATTACATATTAATAAATATGAAACCTGAAAGAGTTGGTTTGGTTCTTGTGGAATCAAACTCAATGAAAGATGAATTAATATGAAGATTTGGTAGGAAGACAATTAGTACAAAATAAAAGTCAAGATAGTATCTTGGTAGATGAAGTTTAGGTAAACCATAAAATGGTTTCACATGTTTAACCTTGACATTTTTGACACATAGTGATGTCATGGATGACATCTATAGGAAGAATTCATTCCTATAAATAGGTAGCTCTAAATTCATTTTCAAATTATCCTCTCACTTGCCTTCTCACCTTCTAAGGCATTTGATGTTCTCTCTTGTAGTATTTCACTTGTTTTCTTTGAAGAGTAAATTAATTTTGGTGCAGTTGTTCTTTGGTAGATCTAGGTGTAACATCTCGCAACTAGAAAGAACTAGAAGGAAGTTTAAAATCTAGAAATAGTTACTTTTGGAAAGAATGAGGAAATCTAGAAATTTATAAGTAACTAAAAGTGAGTTTTTGGTCAAATTCAAACAATCATAAATCCTAGATCACGATGAGTTCGATGTAGTTCTAGATATGGTTGGGAAGCTCTTGGAATGAGCTTTCCAACGCCGCCAAGTTTGCGCGATTTCGAGCTTGTATGAGTGAGTTATCCACTTTGAAATTGGGGCTGTTGGATTAATGAAATGTCCAATCTGGAATTTTAAGGGGTAGTTTAGTCTTTTCATTGCCCTATTATTTTAATCCATTTTTAGGAGTTTAATATGGGTCAAATAAGATTTTAGTCAGTTTTAGAATTTGGGATTTCACACTAGGGCTAAGGAGAAAGGAGAAGAGAAAAGAAGAAGGAGATAAAAAGGGAAAATTCATAAAGATCGATCAAGAAAGTTGGTGTTTCGCCAAGGATTTATTCCTATTAGGTATGTGAGGCTCATAACATTGGGATCGTTCTCCCACGTGCCAAGCATATAAATTTCAGTTTGGATTCGACCTAAAAGAGTTTGAATATTGATGATCTTGATATCTATTCCTGAATTCATATATTGTTCTTGAATTTGACTGAGTTGAGAAGTTTCTTAGTTCGCTATGTCACATCATAGAGTCGATTTGAGTTAGGTTCTTAGGTACATTTGCTGGGTATCTATATCTAAAAGAAATTTGAGAAAAATATTTGAGTTTGGGCGAATTGGGGCTGTAAAACTGAGAAGGAAAGAGTCGAGCGTGATCTGACGCGCAAGTCCACGTCGCGGACTTGCTCCCCCTATGAACAAAAAGTTTCTACGCATTGAGGTTAAGACGCGGACTCCTCTGTCTCAAAATTTAATTTCGCGAGTAATTTCTTAAAACACCTCCGTGTTGCGGACTTGTTCCAAGACGGTGATTTCGTGACTTTCCTCATGTTTAGCTATTTAAGATCATTCCTAAACATCATGTGATCCGTTCTATCACAAATCAAAATCCTTGAATACATAATTCAATTCAAGGACCAGTTAAGAGTCAAGTCAAGAGTAGTTAAGATCAAAGTCTAGAGAAGTTCTTAAAGTTTTCCAAAAGTCTTTTACAAACATTTTAACTTTGTTTTAAGACTTAGGCCTTGAGTTCAGTAAAGAGTAAAGTTGAAGTTCATTTCTTCAAAAGTATATGGGGACTAAGTATTCCCAAAGAGATTTAAAATGTTTTCAAATTTAAATAAGAATGGAAACTGAGATTTCCAAAGAGCCTTCAGACTAATTTTCAGAAAAGAGTAATCGTTTTCTAAATGAAGAAAGAGGGGAAACTTTGATTTCCAAGATAGCCTTTGAGCTAAGTTTTTGTGAACAAATATCAAATCACAGAAGAAGTATGTTTTTAAACATAAGAACTAGTATATTTTGGGAGAGTATATAGCACCGAATTGGGGGCGAGCATGAGTTCAGATAACTCACGTCTCCATAAAACCATCTTGTCACCATGGGTAGAAAATGGTCCTACTTTTCAGATGAACCATCTTCTCAATAGACTAGTGGATCGACTTAGTAGTTCAGGTCCTATACCTCTGGCCAGGTATAGGATGTGCTGGCAGCGTGAGGTAGATAGATGTATTATCACTATAACTCTTATGTGATGGTTGTCGGTTAGAGAAACTCCCACATAAGTTAGTGTATTTTTATATATACATCAGTTTATTGTATTTTTACATACATTTCAGAGTTATGTTGTATCCTTGTATACATACACAGAGTTGACATCATATTTTTAAACAACTTTTCTTTATATTGCACTTGTTTTAAACTTCTTTATATTGAAATGAGTTCAGTTAAGTATTCATGAGTTGAGAAGAGCCAAGGTAATTGTTTCTTTCAGAATCTCTTTCAAGCCTATCTTGTTTTAGCATTCCAACTCACATACTCGTACATTCAATGTACCATCGATTTAGTGAGCAGTTCAGAGTCAGTCGGTGAACCTCCTTGCATTCCGGAGGATCTATTTTCATTGCTTTCTAGTTAGTTCATTAGGATGTTATGGGGTTTGTCCCAACATCCATTTCAGTTGTTTTAGAGGCTTCATAGTCAATCAGATGTTAGTCCTTTGAGTCTTTTCATTATCATTTCTTATTGTTAAGACTTGGGTGGCCACTTTTGGCCAAGTTGAATGCTTAACCTTTAAACATTTTCAGTTATTTTATTATTCAGTTCAGTTAACTATTATTGATCATTATAAGTATGAATATTATCTTCTGCTGAGTTAAGTAAGCCAGGCTAAGGGTTCACTTGGGGCCAACAATGGTCTTCGAGTGCCAGCCACGTCCAGGGTGTAGGCTCGGGGCGTGACAGACTTGGTATCAGAGCATAGAGTTCAAGATTCCTAGTGAGTCTATGAAGTCGTGTATGTAGAATCATAGTTATCGGTGTGAAACGCGCCACATCTATAATTAGGAGGCTGCAACATTTAGGAACTATCTCACTTCTTTCACACTCATTTTGTGCATTAGAGTTTATCTCTAAATAGTTTCCCTTTAATTCATGCATGCGCATGTTTCAAGTCATCTTTCCTCCAGGAAGAGCTGTCAGAGGTCGTCCTGTTAGACGCAATATTGAGGAACAAGAGTTACCAAATGCACCTGAAGTGCAACCGCAAAAAGATATTACTAATGTTGAATTCAGGGAAGTAATTAGGATGCTAAGTCAGGCTGTGACTAACTAGGTTGGGCAGCAAAAAGGAGCTAGATAGAATGAGGCTGATACTTCGAGGATTTGTTCTTGAGGATGAACCCTCCAAGTTTCACGGGTTCGAGCACTACTGAGGATGCAGAGAACTTCATTGAAGAGTTTAAAAAGGTATTTGAGGTCATGCATGTTGTTGATACTGATCGAGTTGCATCAACTGAAAAATGTTGCTAGGACTTGGTTTGACCAATGGAAGGAGGGTAGAGCTGAAAATGCACCACCTGCAAGTTGGGCTTGTTTTGAAGAGGCTTTCTTGGGGCGTTTCTTTCCCCGAGAACTGAAAGAGGCTAAGGTACGAGAGTTCCTCACACTTAAGCAAGATTCTTTGAGTGTTTATGAATATGGCTTGAAATTCACCCAACTGTCTCGCTATGCTCCGGAAATGGTTGAGGACATGAGGAGTAGGATGAGTCTGTTTGTTGCTGGGTTTTCCCGTCTATCAAGCAAAGAAGGCCGGGCAGCAATGCTTATTAGGGACATGGACATTTCGAGGTTGATGGTCTATGTACAACAGAGGAAGAGAAGTTGAGGGATAAAGAGGAATTCAAGAACAAGATGGCTAAGACAGGGAATGAGTCCGGGCAGCAGAAGAGTAATGTCAACCGGTCATCTTTCCAACAGAAACAGAAGGGACCTGCTCCATCATCTGCTAATTCACCTGCACCTAGGAACAAATGTGAGTACAATGGTCAGAATTCCAGAGCTAAGCTTGCCTATTCACAAGGTAGTGTGGTGCAAGGGGGTAGTAAGCCTCCTGCCTGCACCAATTGTGGTATGAACCACTCAGGTATTTGTCGTGAGGGCTCCACTGGTTGTTTCGAGTGTGGTCAGACTGGGTATTTCATGCGAGAGTGTCCAAAGAACAAGTAGGGAAATGGTAATGGGGGCAATAGAGCCCAGTCTTCTTTAGTTGCTCCACCGGACAGAGCTGAACCTAGAGGGGCTACTTCCGGTACTGACGGAGGAACAAACCGCTTATATGCTATCAACAGTCGCCAAGATCAAAATGATTCGCTAGATGTTGTCACTGGTATGATCCAAGTCTTTAACTTTACTGTTTATGTTTTGCTAGATCCAGGAGCGAGTTTATCCTTTGTAACTCCATATGTTGCTATGAATTTTAATGTTATTCTTGAGCAACTTAGTGAACCATTCAGTGTTTCTACACCTGTTGGTGAGTCCATTCTAGCATAGAGAATTTATCGTGATTGTCCCATTTCCGTCAATAATAAGAGTACCATGACTGATTTAATTGAGTTAGACATGGTAGACTTTGATGTCATTCTTGGTATGGACTGGCTTTATGCTTGTTATGCCTCAGTTGATTGTAGAACTCGAGTTGTCAGGTTTCAATTTCCAAATGAGCCAGTCTTAGAGTGGAAAAGCAGTTCAGTAGTGCATAAGGGTCGTTTCATTTCGTACCTTAAGCCAAGGAAGTTAGTTTCCAAGGGGTATGTCTTTCACTTAGTCCGAGTTAATGACTCAAGTGTTGAGGTACCTCTTATTCAGTTAGTTCCAGTAGTAAAAGAGTTTCCAGATGATCTTCCCGGAGTCCCTCCTGAGAGAGAGATAGATTTCAGTATAGATCTTCTTCCAAATACTCGTTCTATATCTATTTCGCCATACAAAATGGCACCAACAGAGTTGAAAGAGTTGAAAGAGTAATTAAAGGATCTTTTAGAGTAAGGTTTTTATTTGACCAAGTGTCTCACCTTGGGGCCCTCCGGTCTTATTTGTGAGAAAGAAGGATGGTTCCCTTAGGATGTGTATAGACTACCGTCAGTTGAACAAGGCTACCATCAAGAACAAGTATCCTCTTCCAAGGATCGATGATCTTTTTGATCAACTTGAAGATGCTTCCTGTTTCTCAAAAATTGACCTCAGATCAGGCTATCATCAGTTAAGAGTAAGGGAATGTGATATTCGAAAGACAACTTTCAGAACCCGATATGGTCATTATAAGTTTTTGGTCATGTCCTTTGGTTTGACCAATGCACTTGCAGCGTTCATGGACCTTATGAATAGGGTGTTCAAACCTTATTTAGATATGTTGGTTATCGTCTTCATTGATGACATACTAATGTATTCAAGGAATGAAGAAGATCATGCTAGTCATCTCATAATAGTTCTTAAGACTTTGAAAGATATGGAGTTATATGCTAAGTTCTCTAAATGTGAGTTTTGGCTTGAGTCAATGGCATTCTTAAGCCATATTGTTTCTGGAGAGGGAATTAAAGTTGATACTCAGAAAATTGAGGCAGTGCAAAATTGGCATAGACCTACATCTCCAACTAATATTAGGAGTTTTTTGGGTTTGGCTGGCTATTATAAAAGGTTTGTCGAGAGGTTCTCGTCCATTTCATCCCCTTTGACCAAGTTAACTCAGAAGATAGTTAAATTTTAATGGTATGAAGCTTATGAGAAAAGCTTCTAGGAATTGAAAAAGAGGTTGACTACTGCTCCAGTTTTGACCTTACTAGAAGGTACTCAAGGTTTTGTGATGTATTGTGATGCATCTAGAGTTGGTTTGGGTTGTATGTTAATGCAGAATGACAAAGTTATAGCTTATGCCTCCAGACCGTTGAAAGTTCATGAGAAGAACTATCCAACCCATGACTTATAGTTGGTTGTCGTGGTATTTGCTTTGAAGATATGGCATCACTATTTGTATGGTGTTCATGTTGATATATTCACTGATCATAAGAGCATTTAATATGTGTTCACTCAGAAAGAGATTAATCTTAGACAAATGAGGTGGTTAGAGTTACTCAAGGATTATGACATAAGTATTCTTTATCACCAGGTAAGGCTAATGTTGTTGATGATGCCTTGAGCGGGTTGTCTATGGGTAGTACCGCCTATGTTGAGGATGAAGAAAGAGAGTTAGCAAAAGATGTGCATAGGCTTGAACGCTTAGGAGTTTGAATTATGGATTTCATAGAAGTAGGAATAGTGGTGACGAATAGGGCTGAATCATCACTAGTGTCAGAAGTTAAAGAAAAACAAGACCAAGATCCTATTTTGCTTGAGTTAAAGGAAAATGTTCATAAGAAAAAAGTAATAGCTTTTGAACAAGGGGGAGATGGTGTATTGAGATATCAAGGTAGATTGTGTGTACCAATGGTGGATGGACTCCAAGAGAGGATCATGGATGAAGCTCATAGCTCCAGCTATTCCATTCATCCGAGTTCCACAAAGATGTATCGGGATTTGAGAAAGGTGTATTGGTGGAATAGTATGAAGAAGGGCATTGCAAAATTTGTTGCTAAGTGTCCAAATTGCCAACAAGTTAAAGTAGAGCATCAAAGGCCCGGTGGTTTGGCTCAAAATATAGTACTTCCGGAATGGAAGTGGGAGATGATTAATATGGACTTCATCACAGGTTTACCAAGGTCTCGCAGGCAGCATGATTCTATTTGGGTGATTGACGACAAAATAACAATATCAGCCCACTTTTTGCCAGTGAAGACTGCTCATTCAACACAAGATTATGCCAGGTTGTATATTCAGAACTTGGTAAGACTTCATGGAGGCCCAATCTCCATTATTTCAGACAGAGGTGCGCAATTTACTGCACAGTTTTAGAAGTCATTCCAAAAAGGTTAAGGTTCAAAGGTGAACTTAAGTACCGCATTTCATCCTTAGACAGATAGGCAAGCAGAGTGCACTATTCATACTTTAGAGGATATGTTGAGGGCGTGCGTGATCGATTTCAAAGGTAATTGGGATGATCACCTACCTCTCATAGAGTTCTCTTACAATAAAAGTTACCACTCTGGCATCCAGATGGCTCCATATGAAGCTCTTTATGAGAGAAGATGCAAATCTCCTATTGGATGGTTTGAAGTTAGTCAAGCAGGGTTAATAGGACCAGATCTAGTTCGTCAAGCTATGGAGAAGGTGAAAGTGATTCAAGAGAGGTTGAAAACGGTGCAAAGTGGTCAGAAATCCTACACTGATATTAGGAGAATGGCGTTAGAGTTCGAAGTAGATGATTGGGTATATCTAAAAGTTTCACCCATGAAGGGTGTTATGAGGTTTGGTAAGAAGGGGAATCTTAGTCCCCGGTATATTGGACCTTATCGAATAGCCAAGAGGATTGGAAATGTAGCTTATGAGTTGGAGCTACCACAAGAGTTAGCAGCGGTTCATTCGGTATTTCACGTCTCCATGTTGAAGAAGTGCATGGGTGACCCTTCATTGATCATACCAACTGAAAATATTGGGATCATGGATAACTTATCTTCTGAGTAGATTTCCGTTCAGATTCTAGATCGCCAAGTTGGCAAGTTGAGAATAAAGGAGGTAGCATCAGTCAAAGTCCTTTGGAGGAACCAATTTGTTAAGGAAGCTACTTGGGAGGCTGAGGAGGATATGAAGAAGAGATATCCACATCTCTTTGAATCCGAAGAAAGTGCAGATCAAGGTACTAATTTTCATCCTAGTGCTCTTTAAATTATGAGTGAGCATGTTGTTTGTTTCCATTTGCTTGATAGGTGTTTGATGTTACATCCTAAGCCTAGTAAGTGTAATATCATTCGAGGATGAATTTTCACAAGGGGGAGATACTGTAACATCTCGCAACTAGAAAGAACTAGAAGGAAGTTTAAAATCTGTAAATAGTTACTTTTGGAAAGAATGAAGAAATCTAGAAATTTATAAGCAAGTAAAATTGAGTTTTCGGTCAACTTCAAACGATCATAAATCCTATATCAGGATGAGTTAGATGTAGTTCCAGATATGGTTGGGAAGTTCTTGGAATGATCTTTCCAATGCCGCCAAGTTTGCACGATTCCGAGCTCGTATGAGTGATTTATCCCTTTTGGAATTGGGGCTGTTGGAATAAGAAAATGTCCAATCCGGAATTTTAAGGGGTATTTTAGTCTTTTCATTGCCCTATTATTTTGATCCATTTTTAGGAGTTTAATATGGGTCAAATAAGATTTTAGTCAGTTTTAGAATTTGGGATTTCACGCTAGGGATAAGGAGAAAGGAGAAGAGAAAACAAGAAGGAGAAAAAAGGGCAAATTCATCAAGATCGATCAAGAAAGTTGGTGTTTCGCCAAGGATTTACTCCTATCAGGTATGTGAGGCTCTCATAACGTTGGGATCGTTCTCCCATGTGCCAAGCATATAAATTTATGTTTGGATTCGACCTAAAAGAGTTTGAATATTGATGATCTTGATATCTATTCTTGAATTCATATATTGTTCATGAATTTGACTGAGTTGAGAAGTTTTTGAGTTCATTACATCGCATCATAGAGTCAATTTGAGTTAGGTTCTTAGGTACATTTGTTGGGTATCTGTATCTAAAAGCAATTTGAGAAAAATATTCGAGTTTAGGCGAATTGGGATTGTAAAACGGAGAAAGAAAAAGTAGAGCGTGATCTGTCACGCAAGTTCGCATCGCAGACTTGCTCCCCCTGTGACCAAAAATTTTCTCCGTATTGCAGTTAAGACGCGGACTCCTCTGTCTCATAATTTAATTTTGTGAGTAAATTCTTAAAGCACCTCCGCGTCGCGGACTTTTTCCAAGACGGTGATTTCGTGACTTTTCTCATGTTTAGCTATTTAAGATCATTCCTAAACATCATGGGATCCTTCCAATCAAAAATCAAAATCCTTGAATCCATAATTCAATTCAAGGACCAGTTAAGAGTCAATTCAAGAGCAGTTAAGATCAAACTGTAGAGAGGTTCTTAAAGTTATCGAAAAGTCTTTTGCAAATGTTTTAACTTCGTTTTAAGACATAAGCCTTGAGTTCAGTAAAGAGTAAAGTTGAAGTTCATTTCTTCAAAAGTATATGGGGACTGAATATTCCCAAAGAGATTTAAAATGTTTTCACAATTAAATAAGAACAGAAACTGAGATTTCCAAAGAGCCTTCGGGCTAGTTTTCAGAAAAGAGTAATTGCAATCTAAATGAAGCAAGAGGGGAAACTTTGATTTCCAAGAAAGCCTTTGGGCTAAGTTTCTGAGCACTAAACTCAAATCACAGAAGAAGTATATTTTTAAACATAAGAGCTAGTATATTTTAGGAGTAGTATTGTGAATCGAATTAGGGGTGAGCATGAGTTCAGATAACTCACGTCTCCATAAAACCATGTAGCCACCATGAGTATAAATGGGTCATACTTTTTAGATGAACCCTTTTCACAATAGACTAGTGGATCGACTTAGTAGTTGAGGTCCTATACCTTTGGCCGGGTCTAGGATGTGTTGGCAGCGTAACGTAGATCGTTGTATCATCACTATAGCTCTTATGTGATGGTTGTTGGTTCGAGAAACTCCCACAGAAGTTATTGTATTTTTATATATACATCAGTTTATTGTATTTTTACATACATTTCAGAGTTATGTTGTATCCTTTTATATACACAAAGTTGACATCATGTTTTTAAACAACTTTTCTTTATATTGTTGTTGTTTTAAACTGCTTTATATTGAAATGAGTTCAGTTAAGTATTCATTAGTTGAGAAGAGCCAAGATAAGTGTTTCTTTCAGAATCTCTTTTAAGCCTATGTTGTTTTAGCATTCCAACTTGCATACTCGTACATTCAATGTACTGATGCCAGTTGGCCTGCATCGTCTTATGATGAAGACACATGTAACTAGGATTGGCATTCCAGCGCACCGTTGATCTAGTTAGCAGTTCAGAGTCAGTCGGTGAGCCTCCTTGCATTCCGGAGGATCTATTTTCATTGTTTTCTAGTTAGTTCATTAGGATGTTGTGGGGTTTCTCCCTACATCCATCTCAGTTGTTTTAGATACTTCATAGACAGTCAAATGTTAGTCCTTTGAGTATTTTCATTATCATTTCTTATTGTTAAGACTTGGGTGGCTACTTTTGGCCAAGTTGAATGTTTAACCTTTAAACATTTTCAGTTATTTTATTATTCAGTTCAGTTAAGTGTTATTGATCATTATAAGTATGAATATTGTTATCTGCTGAGTTACGTAAGCCAGGCCAAGGGTTCGCTTGGGGCGAGCAATGGTCTTCGAGTGCCAGCCACGTCCAGGGTGTACTCTCGGGGCGTGATGGTAGGATCATTTTGATCCGAACCACGTTAAATATTGTTGTTCTTCCTTGTTCTTTATTTTCACGTTTCCGCTAACAATTGGTTTCAGAGCGAAGGTTCTCTGTGAGTATGCTCTATCGTTGCAACACAGTCTAAACTTCCACATCATAAAAGAATTACTTTGGTTTTCTGTTGTTCCAAATACATTGTTATAGAAGAGGAAAAACAAGTAAAGATGAGTTCCATGAAGTTTGAAATTGATAGATTTAGTGGGTGCAACAACTTCAATATCTGGAAGATCCAGATGATGGCATTACTGCGGGGGGAAGGCTTAATCCATGTTATTGATGGAAAGTACCCCGATAAGATATCGGATTCCGAAAAGGAGAAGATTGAAGAAGATGCATTGAGTGTAATACAACTGCCCCTTGCACCTAACGCACTTTGTTAAGTGAGTACAAGTACCGAGGAGACGACCAAAAAGTTATGGAAAAGGATGGAAGGGCTTTACCAAGACCAGTCAGTGACAACAAAGATGTTGTTACAACGACGTCTTCACACATTTAAGATGGATTTAGGTACTTTGTTGCAGGACAATCTAGATGAGTTCAACAAATTTGTGATAGACTTACAGGCTGCTGGAATTAAAAAGGATAAGGAGATGCTAGCATGTCCTTTGCTATTTTCATTGACTTTAAAATATCATGATATTGAGAATTCAATGATGTATAGCAAAGAGCCTATCACTCTTGAGCAAGTGTAGAAAGCACTTAACTCTTATGATGTGCACGTGCATTTTGAAGGAGACAAAGGTGACAAAGTTAGTGGACTCTTTGTGAGAGGTCTTACTAGCCAACAGGGAAGGAGAAAATTAAAGTACAGATCAATGTTTTGTGTGGACAAGAAGAATGCGGAGTGTTGGGGCTTGGCACAAGAAGGGGCAATTTGAAAGAGATTTCCCTATGTCGAAGTTCAAAGAAAAGGCGAATGCATCCATTGTTGAGCAAGTACATAATTCTGATTATGATTATGTACTAACAACATCATGCAATAGTGAAGTTTATGACAATAAATAGGTCTTAGACTCTGGTTGTACTCTGCATATGACATTCCGAAGAGATTGGTTCAGCAAATATGAAAAAAGTGGAGGAACCGTATTAATGGGCAATAATGCAACTTGTAAAATAGTTTGCATTGGTTCAGTTTGTGTTCGCTGCCATGATGGAACCATGAGGATTATTACAGAAGTCCGTCATGTTCCTGATTTGAAGAAAAATTTGATCTCCCTGGGTACTTTGCATAAACAAGGCTACAAGTACATGAGTGAAGAAGGAACTATGAAAGTGACAAAAGGGTCTTTAGTCGTGTTAAAGGCCAAGTTGGAAGATGGCCTCTACACACTTACAGGAAGCACCATTATTGGGTTTGTAAATGCATCTAGAGTGCAGTTATCTAATGATGACAAGGAAAAAATATGGCACATGAGACTAGGCCATATGAGTGCACGAGGATTGGAGATGTTGAGCAACCGCAACCTTTTGAATGGTGAGAAGATTAGCACACTTGAATTTTGTAAGGATTACGTCATAGGGAAGCAGAAAAAGGTCAGCTTCAGCACTGGCAAACACAAGACGGGAGGGGTGCTAAACTACATCCATTCAGATTTATGGGGTCCCTCTAAGCTTCCATCGAAGGGAGGAAAGAGGTATCTTCTCATATTCATTGATGATTTTTCACGAAAGGTTTGGGTGCGTTTCGTGAAAACAAAGAGTGATGCTTTCGAAGTATTTAAAGAGTGGAAGATTTTGGTTGAAAATCAAATGGAGAGAAAAATCAAGTATCTTCACACAGACAATGGCTTGGAGTTTTGCAGTGAACAGTTCAATGATTTCTACGAGGTTCATGGGATCCCAAGACATAACACGGTCAGGCACACACCATAGCAGAATGGAGTTGCAGAGAGAATGAACAAAAATCTTCTTGAGAAGGCTCGTTGTATGCTCTTACAAGCCAAGATGTCCAAAGTATTTTGGGCTGAAGCAGTTCATACTGCTTCACATATTGTCAATCGATCTGCAGCATCAACGATTGAATTTAAGACTCCAAATGAGGTATGGTCAGGTGAACCCTCTAACTATTCATACTTGTGAATATTTGGGTGTCCAGCTTATTATCATGTTAATGAAGAAAAGCTTGAACCAAGGGCTAAAAAGGCCATATTCGTAGGGTATGTAGATGGAGTAAAAGGGTACAAACTTTGGTGTTTGTCTTTACTCAAATTTGTAGTTAGTAGAGATGTTACCTTTGATGAGTCCTCTATACTTGATCCTCGTAAAGTTTCTGTGGAGTTATCAAGAAACGAGAAAAATGAGCATGTGGAGCTACCGGTGGAGCTTACCAAGGAATGGGATCAAGTGACTCAAATTGATGAGTCAAAAGATGTTGATCTTAAAGAACATACTGTCAATGAACCATATACAATTGCGAAGGGAAGAGACAAAAGGCAGATACGGAAACCGAAATGTCTTATAGAGCAGGAAAATCTGATTGCATATGCGTTCGTAGCTGCAGAAGAAGAGATTAAGGATCTCGAGCCCTCCTCGTATGTTGAAGAAACTTCTTGCAAAGATATTGCACAATGGCAGTTTGCCATGATGGAAGAGATGGAGTCTCTTCACAAAAATGAGATATGGGTCTTAGTTAAAAAGGCCAAAGGGGAAGAGGACAGTTGGATGCAAATGGGTCTACAGAAAGAAAGAGGGTATTCCAGAACTAGAAGATGCTAGGTTCAAGGCGAGATTGGTTGCAAAGGGTTTCAGCCAGAAGGAGGGAATTGACTACAATGAGATCTTCTCTCTAGTCGTGAAACATAGCTCAATTCGTGTGTTACTAGCATTGGTTGCACAATTTGATTTAGAGCTTCAACAACTTGATGTCAAAACTGCTTTCTTACATGGTGATCTAGAAGAGACAATCTATATGGATCAGTCTGAAGGTTTCCTAACTGAGGGAAAAGAAGATTATGTATGCCAACTGAAGAAGTCTTGTATGATTTGAAGCAACCCCCTAGACAGTGGTACAAGAGGTTTGATGCATTCATGACTACACATGGATTTTCGAGGAGTGCATTTGATAGCTATGTGTATCACAAGAAGATGTCTGGTAACTTTATGATTTATCTATTGTTGTATGTTGATGATATGCTTATTGCTGCTAACAACATCACAGAGAAAAATATTTTGAAGGAACTGTTGAGCAAGGAATTTGACATGAAGGATTTGGGAGTTGCAAAGAAAATCCTTGGAATGGAGATTTCAAGAGAAGACGGTGTTGTACATCTTTCTCAAAAGAGGTACATCGAAAAGGTTCTTGAGAGATTTAATATGCATATGAGCAAGCCTGTAAGTACACCGTTAGCTTCTCATTTTAAGCTTTCTGAATTACAAATGCCTCAGTCTATGGATGAGGTGGAGCATATGTCAAAGGTTCCTTATGCGAACGCAGTTGGCAACATTATGTATGCTATGGTGTGCACACGTCCAGATATTACTCAATCTGTAAGTGTGGTAAGCAGGTACATGGCAAATTCAGGAAAAAGGCATTGGGAAGCTGTGAAATGGATATTGAGATATCTCAAAGGAGCTCCTGATGTTGGCCTAACCTTTCAGAAAAGTGAAGGTATTTCAATTCTCGGTTATGTAGATTCTGACTATGCAGGGGATCATGATAAAAGGAGGTCCACAACTGGATACATCTTTACTCTTGTTGGTAGTGCTGTTAGTTGGAAATCGACTTTACAGTCGATTGTCGCTTTGTCTACAACAGAGGCAGAATATATGGCAGCAACGGAGACAGTGAAAGAAGCTATCTGGTTGAAAGGTTTGATGGCAGAATTGAGTTCGGTTCACCTGGAATCAGTTCTAAGATGTGATAGTCAAAGTGCTATTCATTTGATTAAAAGTCAAAGATTTCATAAGCGCACCAAACACATTGATATCAAATTTCATTTTATTCGAGATGTCATTGAAAATAGAGCTATCAAGGTTGAGAAGGTTATCACAGTCGATAACGCTGCAGACATGTTGACCAAGATAGTCCCGCTTGCCAAGTTTGCACACTGCAAGGACTTGGCGGGATTATGCATCAATTGATGCAACTCTGAGAGAACAACTGCTAGGTGGAGCTAGTATGTTCAACAAATGTTTGATTCTTCTTGTTTCTTACAACGGGATTGTCCAGTAAGCTTAGAAGTTTTGGCCGGAGTTGTTTATACGCATGCTCGGAACGCAAACCAAGGTGGAGATGGAAAGAATTGGTTTGGTTCTTGTGGAATCAAACTCAATGGAAGATGAATTAATATGAAGATTTGGTAGGAAGATAATTAGTACAAAATAAAAGTCAAGATAGTATCTTGGTAAGTGAAATTTAGGTAAACCATAAAATAGTTTCACATGTTTAACCTTGACATTTTTGACATATAATGATGTCATGGATGACATCAATATGAAGAATTCATTCCTATAGATAGGTAGCTCTTAATTCATTTTCAAATCATCCTCTCACTTGCCTTCTCACCTTCTAAGACATTTGATGTTTTCTCTCTTGTAGTATTTCACTTGTATTCTTTGCAGAGTGAAATAAATATTGGTGCAGTTGTTCTTTGGTGGACGTAGGATCATTTTGATCCGAACTACGTTAAATATTGTTGTTCTTCCTTGTTCTTTAATTTCACGTTTCCGCTAACAATAATAGATGTGAACCAATAGAATCCATTACCCATCTTTTTTTTTTTCTACTAGATTTCATAGTAACTTACATTAGACTACCTTGTTCCTTATATCATGTTGAAAACTGGAGTTGTGGAGTCTTTGTGATATTGATGATCCTTATATATATGCCTAATTTTATATGCTTTATTTGAGCCAAGGATTTATAGGATGTGTCACTGCCTTGATTGTTTGCATTTCCACATGTCCTGTTTGACTGGTGAAGAACTCCACAGTACATTTCCTCCAATCTTTAAAAGTTGGTCTCTTTCCTTGAAGGTATATATATATGGGGATGACTTAAACACAACATGTGGGGCAGCCAGTGAACAAAAATCATCGGATCTGTAGGGATATAAAGTTGAGCTTGATTCAAAAGTTTTTGAAGACGTACTGTTGAGTAAGAGTTCTCTTATAGGAATTATTGGTTATGCAAAAAGTTTAATCTCCATACTTGGCTAGCAATTTTCATACATCCATAGAAAAGTTTAAACCTATTAAAATAGGGAGTTCATCTTTGTTGTCAAAATCCAACGTCTTGTTAGCTTGTTGTTCCTTTTCAGCTCTGCTTCATGCAAATGAGTCTATCTCAAAATGTTACTTTAGGACTGTTTGAGGAGCACCTCCAATGTACAAAAGGTCAGATCTCTAATTTCCCTTATTGTTATCGTGTTGAACATCAGTAAGTCGCTCTCGTTTGATATATGAGTTCAATATGTCAAGCAACTTATGTGGACATTACAAGCATGTTCAAGAATTCTGTCCACCAATGCTTAGACAGATAGAAAGAAATCACCAACTGAGCTTTTTTATTTCTATGATCAAATTGACTAGGATCTTTTAGTTTGTATCAGTATGAAATGTATCCATGAGTTCATTTTCCATTATCATAAATTAATCAGGATGATTGATTAGAAGAAAAATATCTGAAAGTGATTAAGTAAAAGAGATTATAATTGACCATCACACACGTATTACTGCAGAATCTCAATATATCCTGACTGAATCAAAGATGAATAAATATACAGAAAGATGTTGTTGAAGTAACTTAACAGTTTGTAATTCGTGACAAGAATCTAGGTTTCTTGCAATAGTTTCTCACCAACTTTGTAATGTAACGCAACACAATTGGAAAGACTGACGAAAAGATAAAAAAGAAGAGAGAAATTCCCCGGTTAGGCGTTTTGGCAGACATCGCAGTATCACAGGTTGCTATCAAGGCAACAAGTGAAACATGCAGTTCCAATTGCAAAGGAAATCCTACGGTCAAGAAGTTTATTGTATGGAGGGATAAAAAAAATCCGATGGGATTGAAAGCCAAGAATAAGCCATAGGAAATTGGATTGTTGGTTCCCATCACTGCCTATCCTGCGATACGTCGCGAGGACATTTTGACATCATTGTTGGTGTTATTATTGCCCTCAGGCCAATAATTATCCTGCCAAACATCGCCTGGTGGACTAAGCACTGTTTGATAAGTTGCTGTTGCAATTATAATGGCTATCACAAGAAGGGTCTTATTATACTTGAAGAAATCCTGAAGCTTCTTAGAACGAAATTGAGGCTGGTCCCTTCTTTGCTCTCTACTGGATTGCTCATTTGATGGATCTTGGACTGGAACAACACAAGCATGGGGCAAACTGTAAATTTATATACTCTCTCCGTTCCAATTTATATGCCTTTTGAAATTAATTGACATGAGTTATATTTCATCTTAATCATTCAACTTTTTTGTTCATATAGTAGTACTTTCTGTTTATTGTTCATAAAATCTCTCATTCTTATCTCATGTTCACTTTATATTGTTATCGTTATTATTTTATTTAGTGTTGTTCTTTGATGTGAAACACAGATCTTATTCTGCTGTACACCAAGCATATTGATGGCAATTTTTGTAGCACTATGATAACCCAACTGGACCACATCATTGCTTTTGATTGGATCGAAGAAGAATGAATTCATGCCTGCAGATAGATTTAAGAATTTATCAGTATTTGAATTGTTGGGTTAAGAAAGTGAACCATCAGACTGATGAGAATTGTATAAAGTTTTTGTGATTTAATAAATATAGCTTCATTTATTTATAAATCTATTTTTATATGTTCAAATGCTAGTATGAAATGAATGCAACTTAATTATTTATTGATTACATTACACTTTGAATGAGTTACAATCTTAAATGGTAGTTTTCTAAGAATCAATTTGCAGGGGTTCAATCCGCCGCAAAATAACACCCGCTGCTTGTTACAGGGGTTAGTGAAAACCCCCCACAACTTAATTATGGTAGACCTAACTCTGGGGGTTGCTCAAACCTCTGCTACAACAAACTGCGGGGGGTTCCTAACCCCCATAGTATGTAAAATAAACCCCGCTATTTAGGCTTTTTTTTTGTAGTGTAGACATAATACATAAATATGCCATTTAACTTGGTATCAAATCACATTTATGTCCTTCAACTTTGGATGTGCACAAATACACTTAAACTTGTGCAAAGTTAAACAAATAGACACATGTCTTACATGTCATTTTTGTCCTACGTGTGTCCTGCCATATAGGACTCATGTGACTATTTGTTCAACTTTATACAAGTTTAAGTGTCTACTTGTGCACATCCAAAGTTGGAGGGCATAAATATTAAATGAGGCCAAGTTAAAGGGCTTATTTATGTATTATGCCATTAAACTAACACTCACCGTTAATTGTTCAGGCACAAAACAAATATGATAATTACGGTAATTATTTAGGAGACAGTCTAGTCCATCTTCACATAAAAATTGTGAATTAAGATGCATGGTTCCAGGATCTGACTTTGAGTAACAAAAGATTAAACTTGTTCACATCCTTTAACTGACCATGGTTAATCATGGCTCAACACAAGCAGAGACAAGATGGAGAATCAATAGGAAAAAACTCATCGTTGATATGTGCATCACCCATTGATGATATCCTGCCAATAAAAGAGAGTTACATAAGTAGGGAGAACGCAATCTGACTTCCAATTAGAAAAAGAAAACATGTCATGAGATATATTACCTGTAGTTAAGCTAAATTCCTGGGCTTGTGGGAAAGAGCTGCAAAGTTTCTGAAGAGAAAGGTTGTTGCTTCAGATTTGTAAAGACGAGCAACTTGCTACATCATGGCGTTCACTATCGCCATATCTGCTTATACTTGTCCCAATGGAGTGATCTGTTGGTTCATCATTATTTTCCCTCATTTGTAATAACGAGGCCTCAAGATCAGGTTCATCTTTATACAACAAACAAAATCCAAACTCCTTCATTTCTCCGGAGAAAGATAACTTAATAATCCTATAGTCATTTGGTTTTTTTCCATTTGCCTTAGATGTATTCCATAAGCCAGCACGAGGTACCAAGAAAAAATGAATACCAGGGTTGCATAATTCTGTCTCCCATACCGAATAATTGGAGAATTCTGTATCAGATTCTGAATAATTGGAAAATTTCAGGGTCATTCACGACTTCCCATCATCAGATAAGGGAATCAAGTGAGTTGTCACATTCATTAACCTGCCAGTGTAACATACAACAAATCCCAAGAAGTTATCCGATACATACCAATTCTTAGGCAAATTGACTGATACACTTCCATCCATCCCCTGATAATGGAACCAACTTGGGATCTTGTTCCCACCATGCTCAATGCTAAACACTCTTTGTGAAAAGGAATCTGAAGCAGAGATGTCATGCTGCCAGATAACGATCTTCTGAGACAAGGAATGTGGAAATGAAATATACATCGAATTTAGATATCTCATTACACTGTCTAGCATGCAAATCTCTGACTCCACCTTCATGCTTCCGAGGATTTCTGGAAATTTTTCTAAACTATAGCACCCCTCTAGATCGAGATATTCAAGGGAATCGATGCACAGAGCTGGAAATCTCTTAAGCCGTTTACAGTTAGTCAGTTTTAATGTACAGAGCTTTTTGAGAAATCCCAGGGAATAATGAACCTCTCTAAAATTCATACAATATGACAGATTCAAAGTCTTCAAGTTTGGCATCCCCATGAAACCAGGCAACTCTTTGAGCCTCTTGCAGTCTTTCAAGTCCAACAATTGAAGATCACCAAGTTGGGCTATGCTTTGAGGCAAATGCTCAAAATTATTTCCATTGATATAAAACCTTTTCAAAGAGGATAAGCATCCAATGTCTTCTGGAAGACCTCCATCTATTAAATTGCAATTACTGAGATGCAAATCTTCTAATGAGCGTAACCCTTCATTCACCCGAGGGAACACAAAGAACACTTCTGATTGTTGTTTTGCAAAAGTCAAGAATTTAAGCTTGTTCAAGCGGACGATGGAAGATGGAGGTCGTGAAATTAGAGTGCATGTGGCATGAAGCTCCACTAAGTTTTCTAAATCACCTATATCTTCTGGAAAGATTTCAAGTTTAGGGCAGTACGACACATCTAGCTTCACCAAACCTTTCAACATGCCAATGCTTCTTGGAAGAGCTACCAGGTTTTCCATATAAATCCAATGTAGCTCTGGAACACAAGCTTGGTAATACATAATAGATGATGGTAGTTTTCTTATCCCAGAGCCTTCCATCTTAATCTTTAACTTCGGATTCATTCTTCCGAGCATTTCTGGAAAATTCTCTAAACTAGAGCAATATCGTAGATCCAGAGATCCAAGAGATTCCACGTTAACACATGGAAACCTCTTAAGGTGTTCACAGTTATACAAATTTAACTTGATGAGTTTTCTGCAACATTTTAGGGAATGGTGAATCTCTTCAAGATTACTACACCATTCCAAACCCAAACACTCCAAATTTGGCATCCCTGTGAAATCTGGTGTTTGCCTCAGCTTTTTGGAGCGATAGAGATTTAGCTTTCGCAGAGACGGCAAATGCTGCTATACAGAACACAGAAAAAAATGAGAATTAGGGTGCTGCCCAGGATTTAGATTATTTGTCTAGTGGCCGATCTATGAACCAAATGACCTTTGTGTTTAATTTACTCCCTTACACGAAAAAATGATTACCGCATTCTAATAATTATGAGAGTCAGCACAATATTTTGTGTGAAATTAGAAACTGTTTTACTTTATTTTTATATGGAAATTGCATGTTGACAAACTAAGTTAAAACGTAATCAGTGTTATCAAAAGTAAAAAATGCAAAAAAACTCTTATGAAAAAAGATGAAAAGGAAAAAAAAATACAAATATATATGTTTAGTGTCGCCTCTTCAAAAGGAGCTCATTGACAAGGAAACTAAAAACATGCCATAGAAACTTGATGAAGACACTGAAGCGCACATTAAGCGAAGGGAAGTACCCAACATGTTTTGAGCCTCGCTTTAGGGCTTAACCGCGCCTTCGATAACACTGAGTGTAATTACAAACTAAAGATGGTCGAAAATTCCCCTAACAAATTAGAAATGGCTTAAAATGCCTTGCTTCTACCTATTGGGTCAAATTTGCACATAATGTATTAGAAACGACTCAAAAATGCTGTGCTCCGACCTATTGAATAAAATTTTCCCCTAATGTTTTTTCTGGTTTAAAGTTTTCCAACCGCACAATTATATGACATGTAATCAAATTTTAATCAAACACGCGGTATTATTTGTTGGTCCACATAAAATTCTAACCCAACCCATAATTTATTACTTGAAAAATTATGCCATATTTTGTTCTTCTATAAAATTGTTTTTGAAATATGCACATATCTAAATTTTGAAAATTCATGAGCTTATAGTACGTGTTATATAGGCTAAATACCTGGATAGCCCCTAAACTTGACACGTTTTGTAAGAAAGACACTCAAACTTTGATAGTGACCAGATAGACACTATTTTGTGTCACATGTGGAAGGAGGGACAAATTTGATCCAATAGGTAGAAGTGTATTTTTGAACTGTTTTTATTGTTTGGAGCTGGTTAATATACCATCCAATAAATAACTATTGGTACTGTATGTCACATGTGTTACCATATCAGATTGGGGTATTCAAAACACTTATGTCAATAATAAAAGGTTTATCAACGATCACTAGAATAGTTAATATGTTTGACTAAAATAAAATAAATTGAAGATAAGTTATTGTACCTTTATTCCAGTCCATAAATGACGCAGCAAACTCAAGTGGAGATAAAGATGAACTAGCCTTTTGGGTTCAAAAGTTTCCGGCAATGATTCCCAAGGATACTTATGACATTCAAACCAACACAAGCTGTTCGGCAGGTACTCAATGGAGTCATCATGTGTATCAAAACCATTGATGTATAATATTCTAAGCCTTTTCATGTTTTCCATGGCTTCTTTCCTAAAACATAATTTTTGAACACCATATATACAGATTGCTTCAATTGCCTTGGTCCCCTGGTAAAAGGTTCATTAGTTTAAGTATAACTTTATCTGTATAAAATCTGCATGCCAATATGACTACTTTCTAACTCCTTGCAATGCCAAATTTTGTCATGTTTTATATTAATTATTATTGCACTTGAAGTTCTTGAAGATCTAGGCGGCAACATTAAAAAAATTGAAGGTGTGATATTGGTTAGGTCTTTATTAAGAAAATTGTTGCTAAAGAGAAATACTTTGTGCAATTAATTCTATATTTCTAGTAATACAGTTTCTGAGAAGGTTTTTAGAGTCAAGCCAAGAAGTTTTTTTTCCCGGAGAATCTTAATAGCTCACTTGGTTGGCTATATGAACTTTCACCTTGTTGATGAGGGTCTGATTCCCCACCTTGAAATTTTCTTCCCCATTTTTTTTTAAAAGTCAAACAATTTACATGTTGTGAAAAAACGAAATTGTAATTGAGATAGTGCCAAAATTTTTCATCTTTTACACAAAAAGTAAACAATTATCAAGTAAATTGAGGATTGGTAAGGTAAGTTTTGGCCCTCCTTGTGTTTTGCATTTGTGGATCTTCTTTTAATAAAGGTTACTCAGGATAATATCTGGGTTATATTAGCTTAACAAAATTACTTATTGATTTAGTGCTTTCAAAACCCGTACAAATTTCAAGTTAATCAAAGAATAAAATTGAGTTAAACATATCAAGCGGCTACCAAACTAATTCTTGTTCTCCGATGAAAGGTTCATTAGTACAAATCATAACTTCAAATGTCTGTATAAAATACACATGTTAATATGACTACTTTCTCACTACTTGCAAACCATTTTTGTATTATTTATTATTGCACTTAAAGTACTTGAAGAGCTAGCACCATAAAAAATATTAAGGTACAATATTAGTTAGGTCTTTTTAAAGAAAAATGTTTAATAAGAGAAATAGTTTGTACAATAAATTCTATAATTCTACTTTGTAATAACATAAAGGGAAAATCATTTACACCCCTAATTTGGCTTAAAAAGCAGACCCCTAACTTTGAAAAAGCTCAAATATGCCATCAAATTTTGAGAAAAGGCTCATCTATGCCATCCGTTAAAAGTTTGGCTCATCTATGCCATTTTTCATTTGAGCAAAAGGTTCATCCATGCCATTATTTGTTAATGAAAACAATTCTGGATTTTGCAAAACCATATTTTACACGTGGTCAATTATGATTCATGAGGCATAGACGAGCCAAAACGGATGGTATAGATGAGTCTTTTGTCAAAGTCCGATGGCATATTTGAGTCTTTTCTCTTTATGTAAAAAATTTAATTAATGACATGGCCAAATCAAAACTGGTCACATGAAAAAAATGGTTTTGCAAAATTGGAATTATTTCTTTTAACAAATAATGACATGGATGAACCTTTTCTTTAATGAAAATGACATAGATGAGACAAACTTTTAATGGATGACATAAATGAGCCTTGATAAATCAAATACAGTTTTGATGATTGACACCATGAACCAGGTTCACCTTGAATAACTCAAAGGCTAAATAACGGTAATAAAGCTAGCATCAAAAAAGAAGAGTTTTTCGCACTAAACAGAAAGTTGAGTTGGAAGAGGAAAGCATCAACAGAAGAAGTCCTGCATAAATAAGGAGACATGACAAGTCAAGTTGTAAAAGGAAAAGGTGTTGCAATTAAAAGAATTAATCGTAATAGTTTCCTAGCATAACTAGAACTTCTCTCCTTATACATGTTGGATTCAAACAAAGTTCAGAATCTAAAAAAGTTAAACGAGACAGAAAGAAGAAGTCATCTTTGCCAATCCAGAAAAAGAGAGAAAAGTGAGAGAGAGAATCATTGTGAAGGGCAAAGTGTCGNCTAAATGAAGCAAGAGGGGAAACTTTGATTTCCAAGAAAGCCTTTGGGCTAAGTTTCTGAGCACTAAACTCAAATCACAGAAGAAGTATATTTTTAAACATAAGAGCTAGTATATTTTAGGAGTAGTAATGTGAATCGAATTAGGGGTGAGCATGAGTTCAGATAACTCACGTCTCCATAAAACCATGTAGCCACCATGAGTATAAATGGGTCATACTTTTTAGATGAACCCTTTTCACAATAGACTAGTGGATCGACTTAGTAGTTGAGGTCCTATACCTTTGGCCGGGTCTAGGATGTGTTGGCAGCGTAACGTAGATCGTTGTATCATCACTATAGCTCTTATGTGATGGTTGTTGGTTCGAGAAACTCCCACAGAAGTTATTGTATTTTTATATATACATCAGTTTATTGTATTTTTACATACATTTCAGAGTTATGTTGTATCCTTTTATATACACAAAGTTGACATCATGTTTTTAAACAACTTTTCTTTATATTGTTGTTGTTTTAAACTGCTTTATATTGAAATGAGTTCAGTTAAGTATTCATTAGTTGAGAAGAGCCAAGATAAGTGTTTCTTTCAGAATCTCTTTTAAGCCTATGTTGTTTTAGCATTCCAACTTGCATACTCGTACATTCAATGTACTGATGCCAGTTGGCCTGCATCGTCTTATGATGAAGACACATGTAACTAGGATTGGCATTCCAGCGCACCGTTGATCTAGTTAGCAGTTCAGAGTCAGTCGGTGAGCCTCCTTGCATTCCGGAGGATCTATTTTCATTGTTTTCTAGTTAGTTCATTAGGATGTTGTGGGGTTTCTCCCTACATCCATCTCAGTTGTTTTAGATACTTCATAGACAGTCAAATGTTAGTCCTTTGAGTATTTTCATTATCATTTCTTATTGTTAAGACTTGGGTGGCTACTTTTGGCCAAGTTGAATGTTTAACCTTTAAACATTTTCAGTTATTTTATTATTCAGTTCAGTTAAGTGTTATTGATCATTATAAGTATGAATATTGTTATCTGCTGAGTTACGTAAGCCAGGCCAAGGGTTCGCTTGGGGCGAGCAATGGTCTTCGAGTGCCAGCCACGTCCAGGGTGTACTCTCGGGGCGTGATGGTAGGATCATTTTGATCCGAACCACGTTAAATATTGTTGTTCTTCCTTGTTCTTTATTTTCACGTTTCCGCTAACAATTGGTTTCAGAGCGAAGGTTCTCTGTGAGTATGCTCTATCGTTGCAACACAGTCTAAACTTCCACATCATAAAAGAATTACTTTGGTTTTCTGTTGTTCCAAATACATTGTTATAGAAGAGGAAAAACAAGTAAAGATGAGTTCCATGAAGTTTGAAATTGATAGATTTAGTGGGTGCAACAACTTCAATATCTGGAAGATCCAGATGATGGCATTACTGCGGGGGGAAGGCTTAATCCATGTTATTGATGGAAAGTACCCCGATAAGATATCGGATTCCGAAAAGGAGAAGATTGAAGAAGATGCATTGAGTGTAATACAACTGCCCCTTGCACCTAACGCACTTTGTTAAGTGAGTACAAGTACCGAGGAGACGACCAAAAAGTTATGGAAAAGGATGGAAGGGCTTTACCAAGACCAGTCAGTGACAACAAAGATGTTGTTACAACGACGTCTTCACACATTTAAGATGGATTTAGGTACTTTGTTGCAGGACAATCTAGATGAGTTCAACAAATTTGTGATAGACTTACAGGCTGCTGGAATTAAAAAGGATAAGGAGATGCTAGCATGTCCTTTGCTATTTTCATTGACTTTAAAATATCATGATATTGAGAATTCAATGATGTATAGCAAAGAGCCTATCACTCTTGAGCAAGTGTAGAAAGCACTTAACTCTTATGATGTGCACGTGCATTTTAAAGGAGACAAAGGTGACAAAGTTAGTGGACTCTTTGTGAGAGGTCTTACTAGCCAACAGGGAAGGAGAAAATTAAAGTACAGATCAATGTTTTGTGTGGACAAGAAGAATGCGGAGTGTTGGGGCTTGGCACAAGAAGGGGCAATTTGAAAGAGATTTCCCTATGTCGAAGTTCAAAGAAAAGGCGAATGCATCCATTGTTGAGCAAGTACATAATTCTGATTATGATTATGTACTAACAACATCATGCAATAGTGAAGTTTATGACAATAAATAGGTCTTAGACTCTGGTTGTACTCTGCATATGACATTCCGAAGAGATTGGTTCAGCAAATATGAAAAAAGTGGAGGAACCGTATTAATGGGCAATAATGCAACTTGTAAAATAGTTTGCATTGGTTCAGTTTGTGTTCGCTGCCATGATGGAACCATGAGGATTATTACAGAAGTCCGTCATGTTCCTGATTTGAAGAAAAATTTGATCTCCCTGGGTACTTTGCATAAACAAGGCTACAAGTACATGAGTGAAGAAGGAACTATGAAAGTGACAAAAGGGTCTTTAGTCGTGTTAAAGGCCAAGTTGGAAGATGGCCTCTACACACTTACAGGAAGCACCATTATTGGGTTTGTAAATGCATCTAGAGTGCAGTTATCTAATGATGACAAGGAAAAAATATGGCACATGAGACTAGGCCATATGAGTGCACGAGGATTGGAGATGTTGAGCAACCGCAACCTTTTGAATGGTGAGAAGATTAGCACACTTGAATTTTGTAAGGATTACGTCATAGGGAAGCAGAAAAAGGTCAGCTTCAGCACTGGCAAACACAAGACGGGAGGGGTGCTAAACTACATCCATTCAGATTTATGGGGTCCCTCTAAGCTTCCATCGAAGGGAGGAAAGAGGTATCTTCTCATATTCATTGATGATTTTTCACGAAAGGTTTGGGTGCGTTTCGTGAAAACAAAGAGTGATGCTTTCGAAGTATTTAAAGAGTGGAAGATTTTGGTTGAAAATCAAATGGAGAGAAAAATCAAGTATCTTCACACAGACAATGGCTTGGAGTTTTGCAGTGAACAGTTCAATGATTTCTACGAGGTTCATGGGATCCCAAGACATAACACGGTCAGGCACACACCATAGCAGAATGGAGTTGCAGAGAGAATGAACAAAAATCTTCTTGAGAAGGCTCGTTGTATGCTCTTACAAGCCAAGATGTCCAAAGTATTTTGGGCTGAAGCAGTTCATACTGCTTCACATATTGTCAATCGATCTGCAGCATCAACGATTGAATTTAAGACTCCAAATGAGGTATGGTCAGGTGAACCCTCTAACTATTCATACTTGTGAATATTTGGGTGTCCAGCTTATTATCATGTTAATGAAGAAAAGCTTGAACCAAGGGCTAAAAAGGCCATATTCGTAGGGTATGTAGATGGAGTAAAAGGGTACAAACTTTGGTGTTTGTCTTACTCAAATTTGTAGTTAGTAGAGATGTTACCTTTGATGAGTCCTCTATACTTGATCCTCGTAAAGTTTCCGTGGAGTTATCAAGAAACAAGAACAACGAAGTCAACTTTTCAAGTCATTACATTACCAAGGAATGGGATCAAGAGACTTAAATTAATAAGTCAAAAAATGCAGATCTTGAAGAACTTGTTGTCAATGAACCATACACAACTGTGAAGGAAAGAGACAAAAGGTAGATACGGAAATCGAAATGTCTTATAAAGCAAGAAAATCTGTTTGCATATGTGTTCGTAGCTACATAAGAAGAGATTAAGGATCTCGAGCCCTCCTCGTATGTTGAAGCAACTTCTTGCAAAGATGTTACACAATGGTAGTTATCCATGATAGAAGAGATGGAGCCTTTTCACAAAAATGAGACATGGGTCTTAGTTAAAATGCCAAAGGGGAAAATGACAGTTTCATGCAAATGGGTCTATAGAAAGAAAGAGGGTATTCCAGAAATGGAAGATTCTAGGTTCAAGGCGAGAGTGGTTGCAAAGGGTTTCAGCCAGAAGGAAGGAATTGACTATAATGAGATCTTCTCTCCAGTAGTAAAACATAGCTCAATTCGCGTGTTACTAGCATTGGTTGCACAATATGATTTAGAGCTTCAACAGCTTGATGTCAAAACTGCTTTCTTACACGGTGATCTAGAAGAGACAATCTATATGGATCAGCCTGAAGGTTTCCTAGCTGGGGGAAAATAAGATCATGTATGCCAACTGAAGAAGTCTTTGTATGGTTTGAAGCAATCCCCTAGACAGTGGTACAAGAGGTTTGATCCATTCATGACTACACATGGATTTTTGAGCAGTGCAGTTGATAGTTGCGTGTATCACAAGAAGATTTCTGGTAACTCTATGATTTATCTATTGTTGTATGTTGATGATATGCTTATTGCTGCTAATAACATCACAGAGATAAATATTTTGAAGAAACTGTAGAGCAAGGAATTTGATATGAAGGATTTGGGAGTTGCAAAGAAAATCCTTGGAATGGAGATTTCAATAGAAGACGGTGTTTTACATCTTTCTCAAAAGAGGTACATCGAAAAGGTTCTTGAGAGATTCAATATGCCTATGAGAAAGCCTATAAGTTCACCGTTAGTTTCTCATTTCAAGATTTTAGAGTTACAAATGCCCCAATCTATGGATGAGGTGGAGCATATGTCAAATGTTTCTTATACAAGCGCAGTTGGTAGCATTATGTATGCTATCGTGTGCACACGTCCAGATATTGCTCAATTTGTAAGTGTGGTAAGCAGGTACATGGCAAATCCAGGAAAAAGGCATTGGGAAGTTGTGAAGTGGATATTGAGATATCTTAAAGGAGCTCCTGATGTTGGCCTAACCTTTCGGAAAAGTGAAGTTATTTCAATTCTCGGTTATGTAGATTCTGATTATGCATGGGATCTTGATAGAAGGAGGTCCACAACTGGATACATCTTTACTCTCGTTGGTAGTGCTGTTAGTTGGAAATCAACTTTACAGTCGATTGTCACTTTGTCTACAACAGAGGCAGAATATATGGCAGCAACAGAGGCAGTGAAAGAAGCTATATGGTCGAAAGGTTTGGTGGCAGAATTGAGTTTGATTCAGCTGGAATCAACTTTAAGATGTGATAATCAAAGTGCTATTCATTTGATTAAAAATCAAAGATTTCATGAGCGCACCAAACACATTGATATCAGATTCCATTATATTCGAGATGTCATAGAAGAGGGAGCTATCAAGGTTGAGAAGTTTATCACAGAGGATAACGTTGCATACATGTTGACCAAGATAGTCCCGCTTGCCAAGTTTGCACATTACAGGGACTTGGTGGGAGTATGGATCAATTGATGCAACTCTAAGAGAACAACTGCTAAGTGGAGCTAGTATGTTCAACATAGGTTTGATTCTTCTTTTTTCTTACAACGGGATTGCCTAGTAAGCTTAGAAGTTTTGGCCGGAGTTGTTTATATGCATGCTCGGAACGCAAACCAAGGTTGAGATTGAAAGAGTTGGTTTGGTTCTTGTGGAAGATGAATTAATATGAAGATTTGATAGGAAGATAATTAGTACAAAATAAAAGTCAAGATAGTATCTTTGTAGATGAAATTTAGGTAAACCATGAAATGGTTTCACATGTTTAACCTTGACATTTTTGACACATATTGATGTCATGGATGACAACAATGGGAATAATTCATTCCTATAAATAGGTAGCTCTTAATTCATTTTCAAATCATCCTCTCACTTGCCTTCTCACCTTCTAAGGCATTTGATGTTCTCTCTTGTAGTATTTCACTTGTTTTCTTTGAAGAGTGAAACAAATATTGGTGCAGTTGTTCTTTGGTGGACGTAGGATCATTTTGATCCGAACCACGTTAAATATTGTTGTTCTTCCTTGTTCTTTATTTTCACATATCCGCTAACAAAACCAATGAATGAATGAATGTAAAAAAGACATAAATAAATATAAACACGATGTATATATAAATAAAAATAAAGAAGTATAGAGAGAAGAAAAGAAATGTATGTGAGGTAGTGTGTAAGTGTGTGTTAAAAATGAGAGTCCCCTCCTCGTTTTATAATACTCTACAACCCACTCATTTACCCAAAATCTAATTAACTCCATCTCTTTATCCCCTTAAAATATATTTTAGTTCTTAGGTTTTTAGCCAAATGATTTCACAACCTTTTAGCAAGTAAGTCAATATTACATGAATACTAGACTTATTTGAATAAACACCATAATTTTATTTATATTTTTGTAGCAATTAATTAAAATATACAGATTTACTAGCCTTATTATTCTAAGCTCGTTTATATTTTATAGCAAGTTAGTTAAAAATATAGATTTACTAGACTTATATGAATTAATATCATAAGTTCATTTATACTTTTTAGCAAGTAATTTATAAATTACAGATTTACTAGTCTTATATGAATTAAAACCATAATTTCACATCTTCCTTTAGACTCTATATAAGGCTCTAAATGGTATTCATAATTTATACTTTCATATCATACGAAAGCTCAAAAGTGAATAAAAGATGAAGAATTACATTATGCCTTTTCTTTTCACTAAGAATTTTTTTTTCACTTTGTTTAACCATTCACTATGTATGTATTTTTTTTCTTCTAAGCATATGAAATTATTGTATCTATAATCATGTGTTCAAATTTTTTATTTTCATCATTCATGTTTTTAATAATATCATTTAATATGTAATCTTCTCATTATTTTGTATCAGGTGATCCTAAATTTTGTCCAGGAACTTTTACGGCTAGTGACGTATGTGCTAATATTGATTGTGGAATTCTAGCTCTATCTCACTGGACAACAAGTTTGATGCCTCATAGTTGTACTTGTGCTTCTTCAGGAAGTAATCAAAGTCTTTTTACCTATCAAATTGTTTGTTAAGCAAAATAATGCAATAAAAGTTGTTATTATTGATGTTGATTGAGTAATTATACATGTCTATTGAATGATTGAGAATAAATAAAAATATAAGTTCTCATATATATATATATATATACCAAACCATATATGAAACTACAAAATATTACAATTTGTATGACATGATGATACTATGAACAGTATGTGATAACTCTCTTATATTACTAATGTTGTAATATACTAAATGAGCATGCCCCGTGCTCAGCAAGGCCCAACATTTTTATTTTTGATCTGCAGTTAATTTAAGATGTTATGCATTAATGTTATATTTAGATGAAGGATAACTTTAAAAAAAATTAGAAGAAGAAATTAAATTATAATACATGGAGAAACATGAAGTTAAAATTGCACAGCTTATACCCTAATATGGTTAACGCTAACAAATTTTGTATATGTAAAGTGTCTAATGTCTAACAAATATATTATAAAATAATAGAGTACTTTAGCTGACACTAAAGAACACCTTTTTAGATAGAATAGACATTCCAAATATCAATAGAAAACAATAAATACAAAATAACACAAACAAATTACAAATAAAACTACCCATATAATATTCGGATGGACACAATCAACTCAGATCACTGAAAATCTGTAGTTGTCCATCTTCCTTGTAACACCCTAGAAATTTTTTGAGCTAAGCCTTGAACCATCCTTCGTAGTGAGTAAGTTTTTACCAAGAAATTTAAATTTTTCTTAAGTGTTAAGGTCACTTTATGTAGCACCTTGAGTTCCAAAAAGAACTAAAGAGAATTCATTCAAGTCATTCCTAGGTTCCTATAAGTTTTGGGTCAACTTCAAACGACCATATCTTTCAATACAAAATGAGTTAGGTAGCCCATAAGATATCAAATGAAAGGTCTTTAGATTATATTTCCAACTCCACCAAGTTTACTAAGTTTCGAGTTCGGATGAGTGAGATATGCCCTTTTGAAGTCAGGACGTCCAGTTAAGAAAAGTTACCTGAAAATGGTTAGGGGTATTTTGGTCTTTTCCTTATCCAATCATATTTAATGCGTTTTTAGTAAGGATTTAGGGGTCTAAACTGATTAGGTTCAGTTTTATAATCCTAATCTACTCTTAGGGTTTTAGTTGAGAGTTCAAGAAGAGAAAAGAGGAGAAAAGAGGAAAGGATCAAAGTAGTTATCGAGATTCTTGAGTTTCGTTGTGGATTTTCGCCAAGGGTTTGATCCCTAATAGGTATGTAAGATTCCATAGTGTTGGGTTCGTTCACTCACGCGCCAATCATGTTATTCTCAACATAATTTCATCCTAGAAAGTTGAGGGTTTGATGTTCTTGATTAGTGTTCTTGAATTTGCTTTCGTTATTGAATTAGGATGGGTTTGATGAGTTCTTGAGATATAAAGTTAGTGAATTGAGGGTGGTTTGGAGTAGATTATCTTGTACATAAGTTGAGTATTAGAATCTAAGCGATTGAGAAAGAAACCATTCGATTCTAGGCGAATGAGGATAAAAAAATGAGTAAGAAAATGTCGAACAGAAACAAAGTATCGGGTCCGCGTTGCAGACCAGTTTCTTCAGAGTGAAACTTTCTTCTCTGCGTCGCGGAGAGAACGCAGACTCTATTGTTTCAAAAATTGTTCCGACCAAACATTATAATTAATCTCCACATCGCGGTCTTGCTCCCCCGACAGTGTTTTTCAACCGTTTCTCATGATTTATTTATCTAAAACTCACTTAAATCATCACAATACCTTTCCTATCATAAATCATAACCTTGAATTCATAATTCAAATTCAAGGTAGAATTAAGAGTCAAGTTTTGAGAGTTCTTCCGAACATTTTGAGAAAGTCCCTTTGAGTCTTTTTGAGGAGTCTTCTACAATTTCTAGTAACTTGTTTCAAGACTCGAGCAAGTGAGTATGATAATGGGGAGAATGTATTCATGAGTCTACTTTATCATCAGGAGATCCTTCATAGCATGAACCATAACTCTTGAATTCATAATTCACATTCAAGAGAGAGTTAAAAGTAGAGTTCAAGAAAGTCTTTGAGTTCAATTGTGAATCCTTTGAGATCAACTATCGATTTGAAATAAGTTTTGAGCAAGTAAGTGTGAGAATGAGAAGAGTTGTATACATGAGTTCCATGTTATGTAGACCTCAAGTCGAGTCATTCATGCCCATAAATTCCACATGAACTTCATAAGTCGAGTATTTTGAGATGAGTAGTGTTATTGAGTATGTGAGTTCTATGTATGGTTATTGAAAACCTTGAATTGAGTCGTTCATTTTCATAATTCCACATGAACCCTATTATTTGAGTTATAAATTTTGAAAAGCTTTCTAAAGACAACACTTGAGTTCTTAAACTGAGATTTGAGAAAGTAAAGATGAGTTTTGAGAAAAGAGTTTTCTAAAACATGATTAGTATGAAATCTGAGTATGCCATCAATGTATGAGCAATATGGTATCTAGATATACCATCAATCTTTATCCAGTATGACTTCCCGAGTATTCAATGATCATATTATAATATGATTTTTAAATGTTTTTGAGAAAGAGCAGAATTGAGTTCATTTTCTTTAAAATGATATATGGAAACTAAGTATTCAGTAAATGTTTTCTTACATTTAAGATGAGATGAAACTGAGATTTCTAAAAGAGTTTTGAGCAGTTTGAGTACCATCTCTTTTAAGAGAGATTTTTGAGTAATAATCTCAAACCACAGAAAAAGTTATTTTTTTAAACATATGAGATAATTACATTTTGGGAGTAGTATTGAGCACCGATATGGGGGAGAATTCAGATAACTCACAGCACCCATAAACCATCTAGCCAACGTGGGTAGAAAGGGTCATACTTTTTAGATGATTCCTTAATGCTTTTAGCATAGACTAGTGGATCCACTTAGTAAAAGGTTATATACCCCGACAAAGTATAGGACGACCCTGACAGCATGAGGCAAGACGTTGTATCATCGCATAGCTCATAGTGATTGTCACGTCTTGAAACTACCCCCAGGGAGCGGACACGGGACCAAGGATCACGAGTGACCCCAAGCTAACCCTGATGGCATATCATGCACATACTTAAGGATAATTGAATTAAGAAACTACTATTCAAAAGCTTAAATTATCATAAAATTGGAATGATAGGGAATACCCATTACTATATGAATAAAATAATTTGTAAGTTCGATGACAACTGAAATATCAAACTCCAAAGCTAAAACTGAATCTAACTATGTCTAAAATAAAGCCTCTAACTGACTAGAGATGTTAGGACATGCCCCAACTAAATCTAGCAAAAACTGAAAACTGAAATGAAAAGACTAAATATAGAAACATATCTATTGTCCTCGAAATATGAGGACTCGCCAATGAAGCTACTGAATTGAAGATCAGGAACCGATCTATGCATGAGCTAAATGCTAAGGACCTGAACCAACATCACGAAAGATGTAGCGCAGAGTATGCGTCAGTACTTGAAAGGTACTGAGCATGCAGGATAGAATTAAGCTGAATAAAACATATAAATGAACAAGCGATAAAGCAATGATATAATCTGAACATGATAAATATGCTAAACATGTTGAATATGAACTGACCGAATGTAGTGACCAAGTTTATAACATATTGGAGCTGAATACTGCACTGTAACTCATAACCTGGTCAATACACTAGAATCTGTCTGTAGGAGCTACTAATAACCGACATAAAACCACATGAGCTAAATGTGGAGCCTGATGTATACGCCCCATCAAGAGGACCCAATATATCTTGCCAAGGGTATAGAGGCAAGACTGGAGTGATCATTAAATATAATGCCCACATAGGGGACTTAACCTACCGGGGCACGTAGTTCTAGGACTATGAGGGTGAATGACCCTTAGTCTAACTCGGTATTAATCCTACTCCCAATAGAATGTATAAAACACAAAATAACTGGATAACTCAATATTCTGAAATGCTAACTGAAAATGCAACATTAATGTACTAATAATGAAGCATTCTTAACTAGAGAATGTATATCTGAATAATCTAACCTAGCAAGTGTAATTCATGAACTAAACGAATGTATACAACTAGGGTTCTGAGTTTCAAGCAAGAACTAGGCAACAATTCCACAAAAACATGATAATCTAATTTGGATTAGTCTAATAACTGAATCGCAACATAAATTCTAAATTTTAGAAACCCTAGGTCTAACATGATGTAGAGAATCAAGAATCTGACTGAAATATAGGGACCTAATGGATTAATGGAACCCACTAGTGAAATCCCACATACATGGTGACGAAATTCACAAAGAAATCTTTCCATTTCGGGCTGGAACTGAAGAACACTTGTTGCATTCTTGGAGAGGGCTTGGTCGACTTCTTCTTCTCTTTTTGCTCTGGTTTGATGATATTTTAGTTAATAATGGTTTTGGTTATGTTCTGACTAGGTTATTAGGCTTAATCTAATAAAAACAACGTAGTTTAGGTTCCCAACGCATAGGGGAAAGGACCAAAACGACCCTAACTTAATTCTGATGAAGCCCATCCACGAAGGGAATGACGGTCCATTGTTTGACCTACGGGTCATCGTTTGGGTTCGTCGGTCAAGTCTTCCCGACAGGGCTTCACTAAAACGAGCATAACTTCTTACTTGGAGATGGGATTTTAGCAAACTCGGTGACGTTGGAAAGAGGATTCAATTGTATATAATTTAGTAGGTCATGGGCCACCTAATTCTTTTTGTTCTAAGGATTATGACCATTTGAAGTTGATCCAACGACAATTTCCCTCTAACTGGCTATTGATCCTCACCTACGGTCCGTAGGTCCAACCACGGACCGTACTGGTCGATCGTGGGTGGGATCAGCTACTATTAAGACTTGGGCCTTAATGACAGAACCTCACCTACGATCCGTGGTCCCACCTATGGTCCATGGGTGGTTCCATTGGTACTGGTACTAGTTTTTCTGAAAAATAGGATTTCTTCGTTTTGAGATTCGAGATGTTACAATATCTCCCCCTTAGGAATATTCATCCTCGAATGAAGTTTAAACTAGCTGGGTATGGAGGGATGGAGCTGTAATCCCTACCGCCAAGTACTAAAACTAATATCTGACTAAACTGAGTTCCAAGAACATGCAAATATGTTGATAATGCTAGAACAACTGAAGGTACAAGGTACTGAGACTGTTTACGCAAGAGTAAACAGAGAGACTGGAGAGGAAACTATTATCTCAAGCTGAAACAGAATCATAAGGAAAGGGATGAGGATACTTGGTCTTCATGGCTGCTTCTGCTTCCCAAGTAGCTCCCTCTACGGACTAACTCCTCTTAGATTGAACCACAACTACTAGGTGAAATAACCATTAAACTATATCTAACCTATCAGCAAGCAAGACCCAACAATAATATCAACACATATTTGATAAATCACACCCCAAGAATAGGGGTTTTTAGCCACACATCAACAAATAACAAAATACACCTAAAATGATAGTAAAATCAAATGGGTATAAGAAATTAAACCTTAATTTAAGCAAAGGAAAAAGAATAGAGAAGACCCATTTCCAACTTAGGGAAGATGAACTCCTTTCTTCAATTTCCCAAAAACCCTCTCCAAACTTGAGAGAAAATATCTAAAAAGTACTATTATATTCTGGAAATTAAAATAAAAGTTCGACTCTTAAAAATAATAATAAGTTTAGTATTTATAGACTTCAGAAAATAGCGCTAGCGGATCTTTCGGCGAAGTTAGTCGATGTCGCCAAATAACTTCGGCGACTCACCCTTCGTTTGTCTTATCGCCGTTTCGTGCTTGCCTTCAGCACCTTGACGTTCTGGACCATTGGGTGGTATAGTACTGCTTCACGGAACTGTTCGGTGAAGCATCGACTGCTCTTTTCATCGCCTTTTTTATCCTTCTCCTTCAGGGCTTCGCGTACTGGAACAAAGGGCGGAGTAAATCCTTTCGGCGAATCGCCAAGTGTGCTTGGCGATGCTCGGGTTTCAGCTTCGTCATTCTTTTCAGCCTTTTTGTTCCTTTTTGCGCCTAAGTGTCCATGCTTTCACTAAAACTTCAAATACCTGAAACTTAAAAGTTTTCATAAGATATTTAGACAAAATAAGCATTCGAGGACACTATTATTATCAAAATAAATTCCTAAATGAGTCCAATTTGTGGGCTCATCAACACCCCCAACTTAAACGTTTTCTTGTCCTCAGGCAAACTCAAGTTCAGCCGTTCAAAAAGGGTGTCTCAAATAGTGCTACACAAGACTCAATCATGAACATACACAACAAGATTCAAATTACTTATGCACAGATCAACTGTGTACTCAAAGATTCAAGTTGTGACATGCTATTACCAGAGATTCTCGTGCTCGCAATACTTGCTACTTGTGCAAGTTCAAGCTTGACCAAAAGTATCTAAATGCCCTCACATGAAGAATGATTCCATATTCACACATAGAGGTTAATCAATTCAAGATCAGGAATCAGATGCAACGCTCACACTAAAAAAAAGGAACACAATGCATGTTTTTACCCATAGGTTTGCCCTTATTTTCCAATCGACTTTGATTCGGCTTACTCAAGATCAAAAAGGTATTTCTAAGGCTTGTAATGGGGATGAGTTCAAAGGTATGGTCATTTAGGCTCAGTGGCTCTTTCTCGTGGAATGTGGTATTCTCAGGGCATTCCCTTCTTTTCCTTTATCGATTCTTTTTCTAGTGCTTCTAAGTCACCTGTTTATTCACCTTTATGGATTGCTTGGAAGCCCGACTTCCTTCGTACCTTATTCTACTTTTTTTTTAATTGAAGGGGTTTCCACTGTTCTACAACACCATGGGTTAAGCGGGACTTTTTTTGCACTTCTTAACTTTTCCTTTTCTTTTTCACCACACCCCCAACCTAGGCTTTTGGCCTAAGTTGGTTATTCACTAAACCACAAATTAAGAGTATTATAGGTAGTGGGTCAAGTGAGGTCTAGGGTTCATTAAGGTTCTTCCAAAGAAAGGTAAGGCTCAAAGGGTGTTCAAAAAGAGTTTCACACACTCACGGGTAGGCCACAAAAGAGGTATATGGCAAATTTAGCTCACACTCTTTAAAGTTGCCTAAGATCATATCAAGAGGACACCTTTCTAAATCAACCAGACTAACAGGGAAAATTCTAGGTTTTTTCATGCATGGTTCAAAGCAAGCTAATAGCACAAGGCATCGACACTTAAGTTAAGCAAGACTACACACTTTCGCTAGTGTGCAACAGTCATAGCAAGAGAATCAATTAGATAAATGGCTAGTCACAACGAGATACAAAGAGTTCACAGATTGTCTATGCAACTTTATTTGGCCTCATCGTATCTATACATTCATGTTCGTTCAATTGAGAGCACTATTCAAGTCATCGGTATTGATCGAAACCGAGAACTAATTTTTTGCAAAAGAACATCCACATTCAACTCACGAGGGGTAGCAAAAATGTGCAAAAAATTCAAAAAATTTTGGAAGGGTCAAAATCATTTTGCAATTAAACCCAACAGAGAGCCATAAGCTCAAACAATCGCAAAAGTAGTTTTAAACACAGTTATAAACAGACAACCCAAATACAAAACACAAGCATCTGAAACAAGCAGCCATACATTCATGTTCGTTCAACTGAGAGCATTATTTAAGTCATCGGTATTGATAGAAACCAAGACTTAAATTTTTCCAAAAGAACAGCCACATTCAACTCACAAGGGGTGGCAAAAATGTTGGAAAATTTCAAAAAAAATTGGAATGGTCAAAATCATTTTGCAATTAAACCCAACAAAGAGCCATAAGCTCAAGCAATTGCAAAAGCAGTTTTAAACACAATTATAAATAGACAACCCAAATGTATACAAAACACAAGTATCTGAAACAAGAACACAAAAAGGTGAGCCGCACCCCACCACAAACAAGATCATTTTTCCTTAAATGCAAGTAATAGGAATCCAAAAGTAGAAAATATAATAAGATAGAGTGGGAGGTAAAGAGGTGATCCTGGCTAATAGGTCAGTTCATCTGTATGGGCATCAATATCCGGAGTATTGTCTGCCTCTACCTTGGCCTCTGCAGCAAGATTAGCTGCAATCATCTGATCTATCTCATGAGCTGCTCTGAAGTCCTGTATTGCATTAACAAAACTTCGAGCCCATGAAGGCCCATTAGGGTCGATGGGAATTCGTCTCTTTACTCTAGCTTCATTAGTATATTTCCTTTGTCTGGCTAGCTCTGCTTTCTTTTTTTCTTTCTTGAGCTCTCGTGCTCTTATGTGTCTGGGTGGATCATTTCTCCCTGCGACTTTTGATCTAGCCATTACTGCAAAAACTTTGAGGATAAGTTAGATAGCACTTCAAATCGGAGAGAAAGGGCGTTTCTGGGTGTGGAATTGCTTTGCCAAGCTAGTTGGCGAAGTACTTATCATGTTAGGTCAATCGTTGAAAGTGATGTACAACTGTACAAGGGCGCAGACAAAGGGCGAGCAAGGGATCTTTCGGCGAGTCGCCAAATATATTTTGCAATTTAAATTGACCGCCAAAAGTCATAGATTGATTAATACATAAAGTATTCAGTTAAAGGCGGAATGGGGACGTTAGGCGAACCGCCGAGCAGTTTGGCGGATTATGTTCATCTCGCCGATCAGCTCAACGTGTCTAGTTTGAACCCATCCTTTCAAATTTCACCCCGCAACCCTAGATAGTGCAACTTATGCTTATATAACTCGACTTCAATGAAAACCCAAAGAGACTTCTATTCTCACCACTTAAAAGTCCACTTCAAAGCAAAGCTAAGTGGTAGTCCCTCAAATCATGTAGAGAATATCAAGACTTAATCGATAATACATACAATCCTAGTGACTCAAAAACTTAACATAGATTTTCTACTGTCAGTGATTATGCAAATACGTTAAAAGTCTGATCAAATAACTGAGGAGTTTGATTACCAACCTTTGATGCCGAATTAGATAGTATTGGTTTGCTAGGCAGCAGTGTGATCCTAATCCGAGCACAATTTGACACGTAAAATACTCTAAAAGTGCTAGAAATATACTGCTAAAGTGTGAGTGTGAGTTTGTGAAAAGGGACAAAGTGAAAGAAAGTGAATAAAATGGAACTTTTAAACCTATGGCTTGTGACCGTCCAGTTTCTGCTCATTCGGCGATGTCAGTCGATCTCGCTCAATCACTTGGCAAAACGCCGAATATCTAATGTCCTCGCCAAATATCACAGAGTTTTTAGTTCAGGTGAGCAATGCATTGGCGGCCTTGATCAAAATCGTCAATTGGATTGGCGATGCGCCGACAAAATTTATACTCCGCCGAGTTTTACAGACTTAACCTTTAAGATGTATTGCGTCAAATGGTGGGAATGGTTGGGTGTGCCAAACTCGTTGGCGATCCGCCAAACTGAACTGTTGCTCGCCTCCATACATCTTTTCAAGCACTTTCCTTACTCAATCTGTACAAACAGCACACTATTATTTTATCAAGCTAAATAAAAAAAATGAGTAAATGGTCTTGGGTTGCCTCCCAAACAGCGCCTTAGTTAACGTCGCGGCACGACGCAAGTTAACCTTTAGACCTCACTCTTTGCATTAGCCATAGTGTCACTAGGCAAACCCCCTTGTTGTCTCGGATTGAGATGAGACGAGATATGACCTATTTGGGTCTCTAACTGTTTGATTGAAACTGAATGAGAGGTGACAGTTTGGCAGAAGATAGACACATCTTCTTTCATACCTTTTAGCATTTTGTCTGACCCTTCAACTTTGTTTAGGATACGCGAGAGCATATCCTCAGACCTACCACCTTCCGAATCCTTGGGCTTGTGACGCTTGTGGAGAGGCACATATCTATCCTTCTCCCCATCCTTCCAATTTGGATTACGGTCCCTCTATTCACGATCTCAAGTTTTCCAGCCTTCGTCTCTAACCCATCCTTGATTACAACCCTGCCTTGGGTAGTTTGAATGGTAGCCCCCGCTTTGGTTAGCTATGAAATTTAGTTTCTCGTCATACATGGCTTCAAACTTTATCTCCTCAAGATTCTCACCCCCGTCTCCTACAGCATTGACACCACGGGCACCAGCCCCCATGACATTTTTAGATAAGATGTCAAGTTGTGTCATGATCTTGGCCATGTTTTGGTCTTTCTCGTTATCTCTTTCAACCTGCTCCTTGGATAGCTGAAATGTGACCGGTGAGACCTGGTCTTCGCGAGTGTACCACGCCCTGTTGATGGTTGTCATCCCATCGAGAAGTTGAGCTACTACCGTGTATGGTTGCTGCATTAAGCCTTCGAGTGAGAGTTGGTCAGCTACACCTTTGTTCACTAAGTCTAGACTCCGGTAGAGGTATTGAAGGAGTACATTATCAGGTAGACCATGGGTCGGGCATTGTATCACCAATTTCTTAAACCTGAGCCAAGTTTCGTGAAGAGGATCTCCATTCAGACGCTTGAAGCTTTGGATGTTATCCTGAATAGTCATCATCTTCGATGGAGGGAAAAATCACACATTAAATGCGATGACCAGCTCCTCCATGAAGTGATTGAATTTCATGGTAATTCGGCTAGCGACTTGCAAGCTCCCCCATCAATGAGAAAGGGAATAGTCGTAATCGAACTGATTCCTAAGAGATGTTCTTGAACGAGAAAGGTCCAAACATATCCATGAAGTTTCGAAGATGTTCATGTAGGTCTTTATGAGCCAATCCACTGAAAAGTCCTTTTAGTTGCAAAAGTTGCAACATGGTGCTTGTTATGTGGAACACTGCATTTCCCTCTGTTGGAGGTAAACGGATGGCTCCGTCACCTCCCATGAGATGTGGATCATTGATGTTGGGCTCTTGGACATCATTGAGGTTACCAATGTCATCCTGATGGCCTACTTGGCGCCCGTTACTACCGTTAACAGTCATGCTTTCTGAAATGTTTACACAATCAACAGAACAAAACTAAAAATTAAATTAGTGAACTACAACTAAGAAGAACAAAAATTCTACTAATCTAAAAATTCTCAAATAACACCACTTCCCGGCAGCGGCGCCATTTTGATGCTTATTGTGACCAACGACACTAACCTACGTATGAGTGTGTACGGTTGTCGATAATATAGTAACCTAACTAAAGGTTGGGGTCGTGTCCCAAGGGAGTGGTTTTGATAATTGATAGAAAAATAAAATTTAGCTCTAACTAGACGTAACTAAAGACATTAACGAACAAAAACATGGTAAATAAAAGGGTTGACACAGAAGTGTCAAATATCGATTTGGGGGTTTTGTTACAAGTAGTAAAAATAGCGAAGATTAACAAGAAAATAAAGTATGGGGAAATGTTCTTGAGGTGTGACCGAAATACAAGTTGATATAAATAGTTAGGTACATGCTTTTGATAAGAAATTTGTAAGATAATAGTGACTAGGCTAAGCTTTAAATGGAAATAAGTTCCCTCTCGGGCAACTTACCCCGTTTCAAATGCGTTCCTCTTGGACACCCATTTGCCGCATGAAGACCAGCCTACGCCTTACCCCACTCACTCTCTCAAGCTGAGTGTTAGAATATGGGACTAGGGCTTACCCTCTCGGGATGAACCTCATGTCAACCCACTCCTTAGGCCATCAGTCTAGTGGTCTTGGTTTCACGACCTCTCTCTCGGGCAAGTCGAAAACACATGAGTGGCTTTGTATTTGCAACTACAAACCCTTTAGATTAAACCACAACCACTAGGTGAAATCACCATTAAACTACATCTAACCTATCAGCAAGCAAGACCCAACAATAATATCAACACATATTTGCTAAATCACACCCCAAGAATGGGGGGTTTTAGCCACACATCAAGAAATTAAAAAAATACACCTAAAATGATAGTAAAATCAAATGGGTATAAGAAATTAAACCTTAATTTACGCAAAGAAAGAAGAATAGAGAAGACCCACTTCTAACTTTGGGAAGATGAACTCCTTTTTTCAAGTTCCCAAAAACCCTCTCCAAACTTGAGAGAAAATATCTAAAAAGTACTATTTTATTCTGGAAATTAAAATAAAAGTTCGACTCTTAAATATAATAATAAGTTCAGTACATATAGACTTCAGAAAATAGCACTGGCGGATCTTTCGGTAAAGTTAGTCGATGTCGCCGAATAACTTCGGCGACTCGCCCTTCGTCTGTCTCATCGCCATTTCGTGCTTACCTTCAGCACCTTCAAGTTCTAGACCATTGGGCGGTATAGTACTTCTTCGTGGAACTATTCGGTGGAGCACCGACTTCTCCTTTCATCGCTTTTTTGATACTTCTCCTTCAAGGCTTCGCCTACTGGAACAAAGGGCGGAGTAAATCCGTTCGGCAAATCGCCAAGTGTGCTTGGCGATGCTCAGGTTTCAGCTTCGTCGTTCTTTTCAACCTCTTTTGTTTCTTTTTGCGCCTAAGTGTCCATGCTTTCACTAAAACTTGAAATACCTGAAACTTAAGAGTTTTCATCAAATATTTAGACAAAATAAGCATTTGAGGACACTATTCTTATCAAAATAAAGCCCTAAATGAGTCCAATTTGTGGATTCATCAATATTCCAGAGGATTTCACCTTTATCTTACAGTTAGTAGTTTTAAGATGACATGGGTCTTGTCCCGATATCCTTCTGTAATAGTAGAGGCTTCATAGATAGACAAAATTGAGTAGTTTTCAGTTTGTATCCTCTTTATGTTGGTTTTACAAACCCTGAGTTTTCTATTGAGTATTTTTCAAATTATTTTAAAGATAACTTTATTGAATTTAATTCAGTTTTTAATCTTTTGTATGCTTGAGTTAGTCTTCCGCTTGTAGTCAGCCATGATGAGGGTTCGCTTGGGGACCAGCAATGATTCTCGAGTGCTGGCCACGTTTAGGGTGTAGACTTGGGTCGTGACAAACTTGGCATCAGAGTACAGAGTTAAAGTGTACTATGTTGTCTATGAAGCCATGTCAGTAGGGTCTTGTTTATGGTTGTGAGGGTCCCACTTCTATTAACGAGGGACTACATGCATTTAAGAAAAATTTCCCTTCTTTCATACTCTTAATCGTGCAATAGAGCTATATCATAAAGCTTTATTCGTACTCATACATTTCTCAGAATCATTCGACTACCCATCATACTAGAGGTGGTTGAAAAGGAAAGTCAGTTCATTACCGATGAGTTACTCTTAGCAAAAGTCTTGAGGAAGTCATGAGACTACAAAAGGGATTGAGAGGAGCCTATGAGTTAGTTAAGTGTTGAGTTTCGAAGGAATGCACTCATATTCTTATGAATCATGTATTTGACCTAAAAGTCGAGTTGTACTGTCTTCTCTAAGTCTTGTTTCAGTTGAGATCCATATAAGGAGGTGTTGTGAAGCTTGGGTAGCGTTTTCACCCGAAGAGATAGTATGAGTTATGAGGCTATGAGCAGTAGTAGTGAAAGTGCCCAGAGTTAGAGGAAAGTATGCAGATGTTCAGTAATCTTACAAAAGGGATAGTGATGGGGCAGATTATGTTATTGCAATTGTCTACCAATCAGTTATAAGTGATATCTTTAAAAATAGTTCTAGAGATATATCAAACCATTGATAATGTTGTAGAGAGTTCTTGACAAAAGGAAGAGGAATAGTTGCTAGTCAAGATGAGTTAGAGTATATTTTTTAACTAGAATAGATTTGATGTCGATGTGTCAACGTGTTAGAGGATACCAAATATATGTGTGGAATCAGATAGCAAAGTATTCATGAGGTTATAGACTCAAGCTAGGCTTATGAGCTTTGAAGGGGAAATCCCATGGTATTCAGAGGATGATAGAACTATTTGGAAGGTAATGTGCAGTAAGTGAGTATGTAGTACGTATGTTGTGAAATGGAATGTGATGGTACTTTGTGAGTATAGAGACTCAGAGGTAAGGATTGACTACTAGTCATAAGGTCCTAGTGGAGGAGTGTTTCTAAAATTTGTGCATAGTAGTAGTGAGTTAGTATAGTAGGCAAGCAATTATATTGATATTCGGGTTGAGTAATAAACATTAAGCTTGAATTTGAGATGAGTGTCATGACCAATAGAATGGTAACATGAGGGTGATGATGTTTGTCTTGATATTTAATCTAGAAGACTTAACATAGAGCAAGTGAGAAATTGAGGTGATTAGCTGCAAGAAATATGAGTGGTACTAGTGAGAGACACAACCTTTAGATAAGGGCAGTGAAGTGTGGATAAGTCACAAGAGTAACAAGAGCATTAAGAGGTGTACCGATCGAGATGGTATGTAATTAGAAGAGGTTAAGAGAAATACCTTAGAAAGAGGTCTTAGCTGCTTATGGAGAGTTCGGTAGTCATGAGATAAACTTCTCCCGAGTGTAGTATAAGAGGATGTAAACCAGATAGAGATGATGGGATAGGTCCATAGCTTTCAAGTGTAAGCTTTATACCTAAGGGGGAGATGACAAGATGAGAAATCAAGTCAAGTTATTGAGAATAAGATAGTAATGAGTTCCAAAGAGTATGGGAGATATCCTTTCAGAGGTCCTTTTAGTAATGGAGTGATGTTGGAGAGAGAAGTTTAATTATCTTATCGTGATAGTGATGGTGTGTTAATTCCGTCTAAGGTTATAAATGAGCAGGATGAGGTTTTACTATGAGAAATAGTTAAATGAGAACCCATAGTTGCTTCCGGGTAGTGATGCGGGAAATTCTAGTTGGTATGGAAGATATAATAAGAGAATGAGAACTTCTTAAGGAGTTGGTTAGTAGGAGTCCATGGAGTTATTAGAGTACTAAGTTTGACGTGGTGTTGTTAAACATTAGGTGGTTCTTGATATGAGCCCAATGTGGTAGTAAAGAATAATAGTCTTGGCATGAGATTCCCTATAGAGAGGTATAGAAGTTGAACCTAAAGATTTGGGTTAAGCTTGAATATAGTAAGAGAATACCATTAGACTCAGACCTTAGTAAGAGTAACCACATTCCATACCCAGTCCAGTTGTCATTCGAGGACGAATGATCCCAAGGGGGAGATATTGAACACCCCAGAAATTTTTTGAGCTGACTAGACTTGAACCATCCTTCGTAGAGAGTAAGTTTTTACCAAGGAATTTAAATTTTCTTAAGTGTTAAGGTCACTAGATGTAGTACCTTCAGTTCCAAAAAGAACTAAAGAGAATTCATTCAAGTCATTCCTAGGCTCCTTTAAGTTTTGGGTCAACTTTAAACGACCATAACTTTCAATACAGGTTGAGTTAGGTGGACCATAAGATATCAAATGAAAGGTCTTTGTAAGGAGAACCTCCACAACAATTCACCTTTATAAGATCCATTTTAAGTAAGTTTATGGAGCTCGGAGGTTACTCTCTAGCATTGTAGAGAAGATCAGGGTTATCTATTCCACATATTTTTAACCATCTGTAATGAAAAAGTTAGACTTTAGCATGTCAACCAATTATTTTTTTTTTCTTGTAAGAAATAAATTTAAGAACCAAAGCAAAATCATGAGAATCATAAAACAGAACTTGATAGTTACGTATCATTGAGAAAATTCATTAAAAATAGTTATCTTAAATAGTTGTGTTTACCTTCTTTCTATTTATTTCATGTGTTGCTTTTCTTTTGATTTCTTTTTTCTCTTAAGAGTCCTATTTTTCAAAAGGATCAATAGAAGAACCGCGTTGAATTAACTATTTATAGTGGGTTTCCTAAAGCAAGAGGGATAGCGATAGAAACTTATAACAATTCCCAATGAAGTAATAATAAATTACTAAGCCGATAAAATGCACAAGCTGCAATAGTAAAGGACATTATGGCTTGGGGTAACATAGAATTACAGAAGAAGGTCCGGTGTCGATTAGACTTTTCTTTACTAAAAGAGTTTTCAATACAATTTTAAGAGAGGATAAACCTATTAAAGAATTCTTAAATACATGAACTATCAGATTTGTCAAAGAACAAAAAATTAGTAAATCATCTAACTTTTTCATTACTATTATTTATTTAGATGGAGATTTAGTGTGTTCAGTGGTGCAACAACTTGTGCTCGTAATAAGAAATTGTCATAGAAGCATTGAAATAAGAAAAACAAACCCTTTATGCAATGTTCAAAAGCTACATCTTTTATTTCCTTCAAAAGATCATGCAACTTTTGCTCTTTCTTGTAGTGTTATCCAACTTTTCATGTAAATGATCAAAGAAGATTATTGTGACATGGTCATCAAAAATATTACTGTGATATGAAGCATTTGATAGTTGTTGCATTATTCTACCTTTTTTTAAAAATATCTTATATGTATAATTTTTTTGTTGACATCCCATTCTAGCTTTACGTGTCTTCTATTTCTTAATGCTGACATAATTTACATTCCTGCTTTACATCTACATATTATAATTTCTTAGTACCGCGATTGTAGTAATGCCCATTGTACAGCTGCTTTGTCAATAATATCATATTTGTGAACATTTATAAATATGCAAAATGCAACTTCAAGGAATAGAGGATCATGATATGTGTGCTTTTTGCCATTTACTTCTTTTTATTTATTTATTTACAACTTTCCAACTCCCCGTTTACTCTTATTTCTTTTTCACATAAAATGAAATGTATTAATTGAAAAATTTATATAAGAGAAACTAACAACTGTTAGTTTTAGCTAACACAAAATGACATGTGTTATGTAGTAACAATATAAATATTCTCATTTTTTTTGGTTCGCATATGCAAATGGATGTGGGATTCACATGACAATGGAAAAAGAAAATCAGTTATATATCAAGAGATGACAAACCTCACCAATCATAACAACAGTACTACATAGGAGCCTTTGGAATCGTAGGCTCTCATAATTCTCAACAATAATACTAAGATGAAATGTCAAATCTGAATAGTTAATAAAGAAATCTGTCAATTAGATCAGCTAATATCGTGTGGTTAAAGCTAAAATTATTGCAGGTAATAACAGAAAATGCACATTAACTTACTTGCGAATTTGGAACGTTGAGGCAGCATAAAGAAGTTGAATAACTAACATAGCATCTTTACTTGTTCATTCTCCCTAGTTCCTACCAATGGATCTCACTAGTGAGAGAAACTATAATTAACATTCATATGAGAATCCATCTTTTTTTCAGTATCCAAAAATCTCAAAATAAGGAAGATATTTCTTGTTATTGATAACATAAGCATAGTCAAGATTGTGAGGGAATTAGAAGCAAATCTAAATCACATTATTTTTCAATCATATCAATTCAAAAGTCAGGGAAAAGAACCGAATCTCAACTGTAGGTAGTTACTAAGACTCGTCTTTTCTAATTTTCTTAAGGTATAGATAGTTTGAGTTTCAGCCCTGCACTGGAAGATTCAAATATGACAATTGTTGTTTTTATTTCCTCCACGAGTAGTAGCTTTTTCAAATTCCTCCAGCAAATCTTGGCTACCCCTCACCAGCGTTGTGGGACTCTTCCCACTACTCTTCGAGAATCTACATCTTCTCACATTGCATCATCTATAAACTTATTTCCATAAATCTTCACTTTTTGTGTTGTCTCTATGATATAGGTAGTACAAATATTTGATGTTTTCTATCCGAATGTGTATAATGTATCCGCATATTTTAATAATTACATGTTCGTTATATGTCAATCAATGCTCATAGAGTCAATTGGAAAGCTCCTTCCAGTAAGGATCACTTGAGATTGCTTAGCCCTTAGTTATTTAGATGAAAGAACAATACTTTTCAATTAAAAATAACGTCTAATAAAGAAAGAAAACTTGTAGAATAAACTCACTAAAATACAACTTTAACGTCTAATTTAAAATGAAAGAAAGAGAATCCTTAGAATATCAACTATGAATACATGTAGAAAGAATATAAGTTCAGAAGACATATCAAATAAAAAGAGAAATGGATGGAGAAGATAATAAATTTATGGGGAAGAACGAAGTACCTCAAATCCTTATGATTGGGAGGAAAAGAACATATGCAACAAATCCTAACACCTCTCTCCTCCTTGACAAATTTTGCAAAAGTCATATGCAGAATATCACAATGGGCAAAAAGCTTAAAACTTGCAAAAGAATCCCAAATAAGAATGAAATTCGGAGTGTCCAAAAGATTGTACCCAAATTGACATGCATGTACGAATTCATTAAGAAACAATCCAAGAGGACGAAGACTAGAAGATTCCACCTCCGGAAAACGACTACACCTAATGGCTTAAGCCGCTGTTCTCATTTCCTCACTGACCCATTGTTATGGTCCCTAGTTCTGGATCGAGTCGTTGGACGATTAACTAAAAAGTCAGGTCCAATAGATAGGTCTAATCCCCTGTTCTTGTTCCTTGACTTGCCTATGATTGCTGAAATTTGCAATTCCTTCAGGGAATTGCAGACCTGGGAACTTGTTTGAGAAAGTTCTAAATCTCTGAAACTAGATAAAATACAACTTATTTTATTAATAATGTCAACTCTCTTTAAATAGAGGTTTACAATAGCAAGAGCCCTAATAAATTAGAAATAACAAAGTCGTATAAAACTAAAATAATAAGAATCCTAATCCACTCAGGAAGTTATGTTTGACTAAAATAACTAAAACAATAATTCAGAAATATTAATCATTCTTGCGTCTATAATATTGTTTCCCGACAAATGCATCAATAACAATACTCTTTTCCTGAAGAAAAAGCTTGTCCTCAAGCTTGAAGTCTGGAAAGACAGATGTAAGTTGGAGGCAAAATAACTTGAAGTCAGATGGCAGGCTCTCCACGGTCAGTTGGTACTTCTCTAGATTCTCCATCCTCTACTTCTAGCCAAAATAACTTTTTACACTGATGACCTTGAACATAAAGATCATCACAGTTATAGCACAATCCCTTTGCACGTCGGGCCGCCATCTCGGCACTAGTCAACTTTTTCACAAAAGGATTAGAAGCACCTACATTACACTCGGAGTTACCGGTGTAGTGGCAGCCCTTGCACTAATGTTTGAGGTTGAACCATAGCCCTTTTGTGTGCTAGAAGAAATTTGGATCTTCTTCTCAAATGCTATCGCCAAACTCATTGCTTGTACTAGGTTAGATGGGTTGTGCAATTCCACATCCAGACGAATCAAATCAACTAACCCTGTTGTGAACATATCTACTTGTTGGTCTATACGTACAGATGGTGCATGAGCCAACATTTTTTTGGAAGTTTCTTTGATAATCTTCAACAAAACTAGTTTGGTCCCTAGTTCTGGATCGAGTCGTTGGATAATTAACTAAAAAGTCAGGTCCAATAGACAGGTCTAAGCCCATGTTCTTGTTCCTTGACTTCTCTATGATTGCTGAAATTTGGAATTCATTCAGGGAATTGCAGACCTAAAACTTGTTTGAGAAAGTTCTGAATCTTCGAAACTCGATCAAATCCAACTTATTTTATTAATAATGTCAACTCTCTTAAATAGAGGTTTACAATAGCAAGAGTCCTAATAAATTAGAAATAACAAAGTCCTATAAAACTAAAATAATAAGAAGCTTAATCCACTCAGGAAGTTATGTTAGACTAAAACAACTAAAACAATAATTCAGAAATATTATTCATTCTTGCGTCTATAATATTATTTCCCGACAAATGCATCAATAACACCCATCATACAAAAGGTACACCGTGGCCAAAAGGTAAATTTCGATATGATCCAATGCTTCCTCTCGAACAAAGCTCGTCACAAAAATTCCAGATCATTGAAGAGGAATCAAAAATTCCTATCAAGTATGTCCCTCAAGAGAATAAAGAGAGAATATTCCTCTACTGGATAAAATGAAAAAGAATATCTCAGATTGGAAAAGAAAATTGTTGTCCTCCTGAGGTCGACTAAGGCTTATTAAACATGTTCTAGTCTTCCTATGCACATGTGAAAGTTTTTTTCCTGAATTAGCCGGTCCACACTTCGGCTACTAATAATGGGATAAGACGTTACTACAATATATGATATGTTACCCTCTCTCCAGTGAGTGCAGTGAAGGACTCTCGCCTCACCCATCAGTTTAACTTATAGCATCATTGACTTGCTTTTCAATCAAAGCGATTTCATAACCATAAATAAAGACCTCTGTTTCAGGATCAGTCATGTCCCTAGATGTAGTATTCAATTAGTGGGACATTCAAAGAAGCTATGCACCTTCACAAAATGTTAATGAAAGAAAGATCTTTCATCCTAATCACACCTACTAAAAAGAGGCCTGGGTGTAGAACGTTCTTTTTTGGAACACATAGGCTATTACAAATGCATCAAAAAAGACTTTTCAAAGCGCGAAACCCCATAATTGAATCATTGCAGAAGAAAGGTATAAGTTTTGGGAACCGAAACATGATTAAGCCTTTAAGAATGCAGATGAGTGTTTTTTGTTAGCTCCACAGCTCAAACAGAAAGTTCTATAATGAAATGGTTGATAGATAGAAGGGAGGATCCCGCTGACAAGAAAAAACATACTCCTTTTCATTGAAGTGAAGCGACTTCATTAATTCCCGAGTCACCTTCCTTTGGCTTATCACAGGCAGTTTATTCAGGGTTCCAAACTCAACGATGGAAACTAAACAAGAGGGTTATACTTTGTTGCGGGACTTAACCCAACACCTTACGATATAAGCTAACGGCAGCCATGCACCACATGTGTCTGCATTCTCGAAGGCACCCCTCTCTATAAATAGATTAACGGCATGTCAAGCCCTGGTAAGGTTCTTCACTTTGCATTGAATTAAACCACATGCTCCAATGCTTGTACGAGTACTCATCAATTTCTTTAAGTTTCATTCTTGTGAACTTACTCCCCAGGCGGGATACTTAACGCGTTAGCTACAGTATTGCCGATATGCAAAAAACTTAGTATCCATCGTTTATGGATAGCACTACTGGGTATCTAATCCTATTCACTCCCTTAGCTTTCGTCTCTCACTATCGGTGTCGGCCCAACAAAGTGCTTTCACTATTGGGGTTCTTTTCAATTTCTATGCATTTCACCGCTCCACCAGAAATTCCCTATTCCCCTACTGTACTCCATCTTGGTAGTTTTCACCTCCTGTCAAGGATTGAGCCCTGGTATTTGACGACGGACTTAAAAATCCACCTACAGACGCTTTACACCCAATCATTCTTGATAATGCTTTGCATCTTTTGTATTATTGTAGTTTCTGGCACGGAGTTAGCTGATGTTTATTCCCCAAATACAGGCATTTCTTCTTCTTTGACAAAATAAGTTCATGAGCCATGGGCCTTCTACCTCCACGCGATATTGCTCCGTCAGGATTTCTCCCATTGCGGAGAATTCCTCACTACTGCCTCCTGTAGGAGTTTGGGCCGTGTCTCAGTCCCAGTGTGGTTGATCATCCTCTCAGACCAGCTATTGATCATCATCTTTGTAAGTTATTGCCTCACCAACTACCTAATTAGACGCGAGCCCCTTCTCGGGCAGATTCCTCTTTTTGCTCCTCAGCCTACGGGGTATTAGCGGTCATTTCCAACTGTTGTTCCCATCCCAAGGGCAAGTTCTTACGCGTTACTTACCCATCCTCCACTAGAAACACCATTTCCCGTGTTTCCCGTCCGACTTGCATGTATTAGGCATGCCGCCAGCGTTCATCCTGAGCCCCGATCGAACTCTACATGAGATTCATAGTTGCATTACTTATAGTTTCCTTGTTCGTAGACAAAGCAAATTATGAATTGTCTTTCATTCCAAGGCATAGCATAAATCCATGCGCTTCATATTCGCTCGGAGTTCTCTCCCAGAATTATAGTCATTCCTGCCCCATCATGTCAATCCCACGAGCCTCTTATCCATTCTCACTGAACGATGGTGGGGGACCAAATCTAACTAGAAAAACTCACATTGGGCTTAGGGATAATGAGACTCGAACTGATGACTTCCACCACGTCAATGTGACACTCTACCGCTGAGTTATATCCCTTCCCCGCCCTATCAAGAAATATAACTTAATAATCCTAAGCCAAAGGGTTGAGAAACTCAATGCCACTATTCTTGAACAACTTGGAGTCGGGCCTTCTTTTAGCACTATTACGGATATGAAAATAATGGTCAAAATTGGATTCAATTGTCAACTGCCCCAATCAAAAATAGGATTGACTACCGATTTTGAAGGAACTGGAGTTACATCTCTTTACCATTCTAGAGTTCTTATGTGTTTCCACGCCCCTTTGAGACCCCGAAAAATGGACAAATTCCTTTTCTTAGGAACACATACAAGATTTGTCACAACAAAAAGGATAATGGTAACCCTACCATTTACTACTTCATTTATGAATTTCATAATAATAGAAATACATGTCCTACCGAGACAGATTTTGGAACTTGTTATCCTCTTGCCTAGCAGGCAAAGATTTACCTCCGTTGAGAGGATGATTCATTCTAATCGACATGAGAGTCCAACTATATTTTAAGAATCCATGTTGTATATTTGAAAGAGGTTGACCTCCTTGATTCTCTCATGGTACACTCCTCTTCCCGCCGAGCCCCTTTTCTCCTCGACCCATAGAGATAAAATGTAGGACTAGTGCCAACAATTCATCACGGAAGAAAGAACTCACTAAGCCGGGATCACTAACTAATACTAATCTAACATAATAGTCTAATATATCTAATATAATAGAAAATACTAATATAATTAGAAAAGAAGTGTCTTTTTTGTATACTTTTCCTAATTTCGTTGCTACTGCGGGCTTTACGTAATCGATCGAATTAGATATCCTTTCAACATAGGTCTTAGAAAGGATCTCAGAAACCCACCAGAGTACGAAAGCCAGGATCTTTCAGAAAATGGATTCCTATTCAAATAGTTCATAACAGCATGGATAAGCTCACACTAACCCGTCTATTTGGGATCCAAATTAGAGATTTTCCTTGGGAGGTATCGGGCAGGATTTGGAATGGAATAATATCGATTCATACAAAAGAAAAGGTTCTCTATTGATTCAAACATTGTACCTATGGGATAGGGATCGAGGAAGGGTAAAAACCGAAGATTTCACATGGTACTTTTATCAATCTAATTTATTTCGTACCTTTCGTTCAATGAGAAAAGGGGTAAAATTCTACAGGATCAAACCTATGGAACTTAAGGAATGATATAAAAAAAAGAGGGAAAATATTCATATTAAATAAATATGAAGTACAAGAACCCAGATTCCGAATTAAAAAAATCCAAACTTGAAAAGGATCTTCCTTATTCTTGAAGAATGAAGGGCAAAGGTATTGATCAAGAAAGATCTTTTATGCTTCTTATATATAAGATCGTGATTCGATCCGCATATGTTTGGTAGAGAGAATAATCAAAGTTAAAGACTTGGATCATACCAGTGACAACATCTCGTTAATCCTCTTTATCTTAGAGACTAGTGATAGCATACAGACGGTTTCCTCCTCTTCCTGCCCCTGAAGAAGTAGCTCCTCTAGATGCAGCTCTGTCTGGTGGAGCAACTGAAGAAGATTGGGCTCTATTACCCCCATTAATATTACCTTTCTTGTTCTTAGGACACTCTCTCATAAAATAACCGTTCTGACCATACTTGAATCAACCAGTGGAGCCATCACGACACACCTCTGAGTGGCTCCTACCACACTTAGCACATGCAGCAGTCTTAGTACCCCATTGTGCCATACTAACTTGACAATGCGCGGGTCTAGCTCTGAAATTCTAATAATTCTGATTTTGGAACTCACCTCTGTTTCTTGGTGCTAGCAGCTAATGGAGCAGGTCCCTTTTGTTTCTATTGGAAGGATGACCGGTTGGCATTACTCTTTTGTTGTCCAGACTCATTCCCTGTCTTAGCTCTCTTGCTTCGAAACTTCTCTCTATCTTTCACCTTCTCTTCCTCAACCTGTTGTACATGGATCATCGGCCTTGCTATGTCTATATCTCGTATCAGCATAGTTGCCTTGCCTTTCCTACTAGATAGACGAGACAACCTAGCAACAAACAAACTCATCCTGTTTCTCACGTCAGCAACCATCTCCGGAGCATAGAGGGAAAGTCGCGTGAAATTCAAACTGTACTCATGAACACTCATATAATCCTGCTTAAGAGTAAGGAATTATCGTATCTTTTCTTCCCTCAGTTCACGGGGAAAGAAATGCCCCAAGAAGGCCTCCTCAAACAAAGCCCAACTCACAAGTGGTGCACCCTCATCTCTATTATTTTTCCACTGATCAAACCAAATTCTAGCGACACCCTTCATTTGGTAAGCAGCTAGTTCCACCCTCTCAGCATCAACAACATGCATAATCTCAAAAACCTTCTAAAGCTCCTTAACAAAGTTTTTTGGATTCTCAGTAGCACTTGAACGAGTGAAGCTTGGAGGATTCATCCTTAAGAACTCACGGATCCTAGAAGTATCAGCCACTTTCTGTCGATTCTCTCTCTGTCCAACTTGGTTGGTCACATCTTGACTCAATATCCGGATAGCTTCTCAAAACTCAGCATCGGTGACCTCTCCTTGGGGTTACACTTCTGGTGCATTAAGTACCCCTTGTTCATGTGGTTCAACATTCCTTGTAGCGGGACGACCTCTGACAGCTCTTCGTGGAGGCATGATCTGAAAGACACGCGCAAGCACAAATTAGAAGAAACTTTTTAGAGATAAACTCTATCACACGAAATGAGAATGAAAGACATAACTAAGTATCGCAGCCTCCTAATTATAGATGTGGTGTGCTTCATACCGATAACCAGGACTCTATTGACACGGCTTTATAGACTCCCTAGGACTCTTGAACTCTGTGCTCTGATACCAAGTTTGTCACGCCCCGAGCCTACACCGTAGGCGGGACTAGCATTCGAGATCCATTGATGGCCCCAAGTGAACCCTTGGTCTGGCTTAACTCTTAGCGGAAGACTTACTCATGATAAAAGAAAGTATTGAAATACAATCATAACTAACGTGTCACAATAAATAACTTAGAATGTTTTAGAGATCAACGTTCAACTAGCCAAAATTGCAACTCATGTCGAATTGTTTTTAGGCGTGTTTTGTATTGTTTATGTATTTTTCTTAATTTTTTTTATAATTTTGGGGCATTTACGTAATATTCAGCCATTTTGGGACAGTATGAAGCATCAACATAACTGAAAAGGAAAAGTAAAGACTCATGAACTAACATCAACTAACTGTCTATGAAGCCTCTAACAACTGAGATGGACGTTGGGACAAGACCCACAACATCCTAATGAAATAACTGATAAATTAATAAAAGGGATCCTCCAGAAGAAAGGAGGCTCACCGACAACTCTAAAGCTCAACTAGAATCAACGATGCACTGGATGTTGATCCCGGTTACCTGTATCTACATCATAAAAGATGTAGGCCAACTGGCATCAGTACATTGAATGTACGAGCATACAAGGGGAATTCTAAAACAAGACATAAGCTTGAAAGGCACTTAAAGAACATACCTGGGCTCAACTCAACTTTACTCATTTCAATATAAAGCAATAATATGAATGCAATATAAAGAAAAAGTTTTAAAACATGGATAACAACTTTGTGTATTGAGAAATACAATAGTAACTCAGTTTGTATGCAAAGATACAATATAAACTTTGTTTATATATATAAAATACAATTAACTCTGTGTATACAAAAATACAAAAATAATTATGTGGAGTTTATCTAACCGACAACCATCACTTTAGAGCTGTGTGATGATACAACATTTTGCATCACGCTGCCAGGGTCATCCTATACCATGTCGAGGGTAAAGAACCTAACTACTAAGTGGATCCACTAGTTTATGCCAAAAATCACTAAGGAATCATCTAAAAAGTATGACCCTTTTCTACACATAACGGCTACATGGTTTATGGGGGCTGTGAGTTGTCTGAACTCTCCCCGATATCGGTGCTCAATACTACTTCCAAAATATAACTAGCTCATATGTTTAAAAACATAACTCTTTCTGTGGGTTGAGATAATTACTCAGAAACTTGCCCAAAGGTTCTCTAGGAAATCAGTGCTTCCTCTCTTGCTTAATTGTGAAAGCATCTACTTTTTACTGAATACTAGCCCAAAGGCTCTGTTGGAAATCGGTGTTTCCTTTTTTGTTTAAAAGTGAAAACATTTACTCTTTACTGAAAACTAGCTCAAAGGCTCTTTTGGAATCGGTGTTTCCTTTCTTGTTTAAATGTGAAAACATTTACTCTTTGGAAATACATAGTCCCATATACTCTTTTGAAGAAATGATTTTCACTTTTTACTCTTTACTCAACTCAAAACTCAAGTCTTAAAACAAGTTTAAAGCTTTTGTAAAAGACTTTTGAGAAGACTCTAAAAACTCTCTAGACTTGGCTCTTGAGTTTTCTTAAATTTGAATTTATGAATTCAAGGTTATGATTCATGTTTATGGATGATATCATGATGTTTAAACGTGCCTTAGAGTGTAGAAATCAACTATAAAACATAGGTATGTTTCAAGGGAACTCAAACAGAAAGAAGTAGGAAAGGGTAGGGAACCTGACGAACCTGGCGAACCTGGCGTACTGTGTGGCGCCGGGAGCCAGAACCAAAACTACAGAACCTGGGTTGGGGCGCTCTGAGTGGCACAACACCCCAGAGCCCAAACTATAGAACCTGTTGTTGGGCGCTCTGAGTGGCACCCCCCCCCCCATTCCCCAGATTTTTGACGAATTTCCTTGTTCGTTTTTCGATCCTAATTCGTCTAGATTCGATTGGTTCCTTTCCCAAACACTTAGATTCGAATACCCAACCAAAGTATACAATAATCCACTCAGAACAACCTCAAATCTCATGAAAATAATACAAGAACTCCTCAACAACTCAATAATCAAGAACCCAATAAAAACTTCAACAAAATACATCAAGAACTCAATTAATCTACTTTCAAGAACGTAAATATGCTTAAATAAATCATGATTGGCATGTGGATGAACGAGCCTAATGCTATGTGATCTCACATACCTCGTAGGGATTAACCCTTGGTGAAATCCGCAAGCGAAACCTCAAGAACGATGAACTTTGTCTTTTCTTCTCTTTTCTCCTCTTTTCTCTTCTCTCAAAGCCCTAGAGTAATTTTGTAAAGTGTAAACTGAATCAAATCAGTTTAGACCCTAATTAATTCACTAAAAACGAATTAACCCAATTGGCTATGGAAAAGACCAAAATACCCCTTTAAAATCCAATTAACTTTCCTTATCTAGACAGTCCAACTTCGAACGGGCATATCTCCATCATACGAGCTCGAAAAATAGCAAAATCGGTGGAATTGGAATGATAATTCAAATACCTTTCATTTGGTATCTTATAGTATACCTAACTCATCATGTACTGAGAGTTATGGTCATTCGAAGTTGACCCAAAACTTATAATTAGCACAACTTGCCAAACTTTCCAAATTTGATCTTTCCAAAAATGATTTCTTTTTATTCCTAGTTTCTTTCTAAAGCCGGATGCTACAATTTCTTAATTTAAGATCCCTCTTACTAACTAGAATCAAAGAATTAGTAGATTTGTTCTACCCAAAATGGGTATGGACTAGTGTTATGAACTTATAATCTAATGATCGAGTCGATTCCATGATTATAAGTTCATTCCATACCGGACCAGGACAGAATAGGGTTATATACATTCTCATAATGAGAAGAGGCCATTCGGGCCTATCAAAATAGATATTATGTTTGCATATGGATCCCTACATCGTTACATTCCATTTAGGATTAGGAATACGCGTAATCGGACCTGCTTTTTACATATCTCTATTAAGACCCTATTCACCTCTTTGAGTGAATCAAAAAATAGGTGTGAGTGTCTATTATATATATATATATATTTCCAGGCATTGCATTCTCCGGATAATTCAAATCGAAGCAATTGGATGTCCAACTCGGGCCTATATGACATGACCAATCAATAGATCCACATTTGTCATATATTCCATACATAACACTAGATAAATATCATACTCATGTAATACGATTCACTTTCAAGATGCCTTGGTGGTGAAATGGTAGACACACGAGACTCAAAATCTCTATCGAAATCAGAAAAGATGGAAAAAGCTATCTACGCCCAATTCAAAGTTCTTGCATTTTCCGATGTAGTTGGTGACAAGAGCTTCTTATGAGCTTGAATGTCATATTTACCTTAAAGTTGCCTAAGATTGTTAAACTTCACTATTCGACTTGATGTGCTAAGAGCGATGAAAAGGGATTTTAGGATTACTCTAAAGTGCCATTGATAATAGTTGTGTGCATTAAACAAAGAAAAGAATCCAGAAAATAAAAACTATTTTTAAAAAGTGCTTCTGCAAATAAGCATTTTTTAGCAGTAATGCCAACTAGACTCTTAATCACTAACTATATCATAAGCACCCACAATGCAATGTATTTATACCAAATTTATATTTCTTAATCTAATATTTAGTTCTCCTTAATTTTTAATAAAGGAAATAAGAAGAAAAGTGTGAATAATGTGATGGTAGAATTTGGTGAATTTCATTTTGAGAAGGTCAAGTGGGTTGGTGTTTACCGGTTTGCCCTAACTTTCTAGACGTCTAAGAATGAATGAAAATTGATCTCAATCAGTTTAGACCCATATTTGGGTGAGAAAAAACGCTTAGACTTAGTGGGGGTAAGGAAAATACCAAAATACTCCTTCTTAAAACAGATGAAATGCCTAAATTAGAGAGGTTGCACTCAAATGGGAATAACTCCTTCATCTGAGCTCAAAATTTAGCAAACATAGCGGCGTTCGAAAGAGGACTCAAAGACCTTCGATTTGATACCTCATGGGCCACCTAACTATTTGTTTGCTGAAAGTTATGATCGTTTGATGTGGACCCAAAACTAAAAACTGGCCAAAGTCTAAGGTGTTACAATATCTCCCCCTTGGGAACATTCGTCCTTGAATGAGATCACACTAAGAAGAACAGGGGTGGAAAACATCCAACTACCCCAATTCCGGTACACAATGAGTAATCAAATATAAACTTAATGTGGCAACTTAAATAATACTTGACAAAGAGTTATTACCTTAGTTTGGAATTTCTACTAAAACAAAGAGATGTGGGTATCTCTTCTTCATACCCTCCTCAGCCTCCCAAGTAGCTTCCTCAATAAATTGATTTCTCCATAAGACCTTGATTGATGCAACCTCCTTGTTTCTCAACTTGCGAACCTGATAATCAAGAATCTGAACGGGTACCTGATAATAAGTGAAGGATAGCCCATACACTTCTTCAACATTGAAATGTGGAATATTGGATGGACTGTTTCTAACTATGACGGTAGCTCCAACTCATAACCTACATTGTCAACTCTCTTGGATATCCTGTAAGGACTAACATACCGAGGACTGAGCTTTCCCTTCTTGTCAAATCTCATAACACCCTTCATGGGTGAAACCTTCAAGTAAACCCAATCATCTGTCTCAAACTCTAAGTCTCTTCTCCTAACATCTGTATAGGGTTTTTGATGACTCTACGTTGTCTTTGAACCTTCTTGAACAATATTCACCTTCTTCATGGCTTGATGAACCAAATCTTGTCCTATCAACTCAGCTTCACAAACCTCGAACCAACCAATAGGAGATCTACATCTTCTCCCATAAAGAGCCTCATAAGGAGCCATTTGAATACTAGAGTGAAACTATTATTGTAAGCAAACTCTATGAGACGTAAGTGATCATCCCAATTACCTTTGAAATCAATCACACATGCCCTCAACATATCCACTAAATTCTGAATCGTTCGCTCCGCTTGAACATAGGATGAAAATCAATACTGAAATTTACCTTTGAACCCAAACCTTTCTGTAAAGACTTCCAAAACTGAGTGGTGAATTTTGCACCTCTATCTGAAATGATAGACAAAGAAACTCCATGAAGTCGGACTATCTCTTGAATATATAACCTAGCGTAATCTTTTGTTGAATTGGCAATATTTACCGGCAAGAAATGGGATGATTTAGTCATCCGATCTACAATGACCCAACTTAAATCATGTTGCCTGCGAGATCGCAACAAACCAGTAATGGAATCCATATTGATCATCTCCCACTTTCATTCTGAGATATCTATATTCTAATCCACACCACCGGGCCTTTGGTGCTCTACCTTGACTTGTTGGCAATTTGGGCACTTGGTAACAAAATCTGCAATACACCTCTTCATACCACTCCACCAGTAGACTTCCCTCAAGTCACAGTACACCTTTGTAGAATAGGGATGGATTGAAAATATTTTGAACTATGAGTTTCTTCCATGATCCTCTCTTGGAGTTCATCCACCCTTGGTACACACAACCTACTTTGATATCTGAACACACTATCTCCCCCTTGTTCAAAAGTCATTACTTTCTGCTTATGAACATTTTCTTTTAGTTTAAGTAATATAGGATCTTGGTCTTGTTTCTCCTTCACCTCAGACACTAGTGATGATTCGGCTCCATTCATCACCATCACTCCACCTTCATTGGAATATAGTAGTCAGACTCCCAATCGTGCAAGTATGTGCACATCTTTGGCCAATTCTTTCTTGCCCTCTTTAACATGGGCGGTACTTCTGATAGACAACCTGCTCAAAGCATCAACAACAACATTAGCCTTACCTGGGTGATAGAGGATACTCATGTCATAGTCCTTGAGTAACTCTAACTACCTCCTCTGTCTGAGATTAAGCTCTTTCTGGTTGTAAAAACATAATGAAGACTCTTGTGATCAGTGAACACATCCACATGAATACCACAAAGATAGTGATGCCATATTTTCAAAGTAAATACTACAGTAGCCAACTTGAGATCATGAGTTGGGTAATTCTTCTCGTGAACCTTAAGATGACTAGAAGCATATGTTATAACCATACCATTCTGCATCAAAACACAACCAAGTCCAACTCTAGATGCATCACAATATACAGCAAAGCCTTGTGTACCCTCCAGTAAGGTCAACACTAGGGCAGTTATTAACCGGGTTTTCAATTCTTGAAAACTTTTCTCACAAGCTTCAAACCATTGAAACTTTACTGTCATCTGATTCAACTTTGTCAACGGGGATGAAATAAATGAAAATCCCTCAATAAACCTTCTATAATAACCATCCAATCCAAACTCCTTATATCAGTTGGAGATGTGGCTCTGGGCCAGTTATACACTGCTTCAATCTTCTGAGTGTCAACTCGAATCCCTTAACCAGAAACAATGTGGTCTAAGAATGCCACAGACTCAAGCCAAAACTCTCACTTAGAAAACTTTCCGTACAACTCCTTATTTTTTAGTGTTTGGAGGACTATTCTGAGATGACTAGCATGATCTTCCTCACTCCTTGAATAGATCAGGATTTCATCAATAAACACAATAACAAACATGTCCAGATATGGCTTAAACAATTTATTCATAAGGTCCATGAACCCTGCATGAGCATGAGTCAAACCAAAAGACATAACAAGAAACTCATAATGACCATAACGGGTCCTAAATGATGTCTTCGGGATGTCACTTTCCCTTACTCTCAACTGATGATGGCCAGATCTAAGGTCTATCTTAGAAAAGCAAGTGGCACCCTGAAGTTCATCGAAAAGATGAAAAGGATACTTATTCTTTATAGTGACCTTGTTCAACTGGCGATAATCAATACCCATCCTAAGAAAACCATCTTTCTTGCTCACAAATAAGGCCATCTTTCTTTCCCCAAGGTGAGACACTAGGTTGAATAAAATCTTTATCAAGAAGATCTTTCAACTATTTTAACTCAGCAAGAGTCATTCTATATGGAGGAATAGAGATAGGTCGAGTATCGGGAAGAATGTCTATGCTGAAGTCTATTTATCTCTCAGGAGGGACTCCAAGAAGATCATCTGGAAAGACCTCTGGAAACTCACTCACAACTGGAACTGACTGAATAGTCGGTATCTCAACACTAGAGTCATTAACTAAGACTAAGTGATAGATACACTCCTTAGAGACTAACTTTTTGGCATTAAGGTACGAAATGAAATGACTCTTAAGCACTGCTTAACTACTTCTCCACTCTAAAACAGGCTCATTAGGAAACTGAAACTTGACTACTAGAGTTCTACAATCAATTGAGGCATAAAAAGCATGAAACCAATCCATACCTAGAATAACATCAAAGTCCACCATGTCTAGCTCAACTAAGTCATCCATGGTGTCTTTGTGATTGACAAAGATGACACAATCACGATAAACTCTCTCGGCCAAAAGAGACTCACCAACAAGTGTGGAAACACTGAAGGGCTCAAGAAGTCGTTCAGGAAGAATTTCGAACCTCATAGTAATATACGGAGTAACAAAAGATAGACTCACACTTGGATTAAGTAATGCATACACATCAAAATTAAAGTCTTTAATCATACCAATGACAACATCTGGTGAATTCTTCTACTCTTGGTGATGGTGATAGCATACAGACGGTTTTCTCCTCTGTTTGTCCCTGAAGTAGCTCCTCTAGGTGCAGCTCTATCTGCCGGAGCCGCTGAAGAAGATTGGGCTCTATTCCTCATTACCATTACCTTACCTGTTCTTAGGGAACTCTCTCATGAAGTGACCTGTCTGACCACACTTGAAGCAACCATTAGATCCATCACGACACGTTCCTAGGTGGTTTCTACCACACTTAGCACATGTAGAAGTCCAGTTTGCCCCTTGTGCCACACTACCCTGAGATTGAGTAGGTCGAGCTCTGAAGTTCTGCGAATTCTGATTCCTGAACTCACCTTTGTTCTTTGGTGCATGTGAACTAGTAGATGATGGATCAGGCCCAGTTGGCCTTTGCTGGGACGATGACCGATTCATATTCTCGGTCTTTTGTTGTTCGGACTCATTACTTTTTGTCTTAGCCCTCTTGTTATAGAACTCTTCCCTATCTTTCAGCTTATCTTCTTCGGCCTGTTGCACATGGATCATAAGCCTTGCTATATCCATGTCCCTTATCAACATAGCAGCCTTACCCTCTTTGCTTGACAAGCAAGATAGCCCAGACACAAATAGACTCATCTTGTTTCTCATATAAACCACTATCTCCGGAGCATAACCGGAAAACTAAGTGAACTTGAGGATGTACTCATACACACTCATGGTTTCCTATTTAAGATTCAGAAATTCCCTTACCTTTGCTTCCCTTTGTTCATGGGGAAAGAAATGCCTCAAGAAGGAACCTTCAAACACCACCCAACTCAAAAGTGGTGCTCCTTCAGCCTTGCTCTTCTTCCACTGATCGTACCAAATCCTAGAAACACCCTTGAATTGGTATGCAACTAACTCTACATGCTCAGCATCACTTCAAACATTTTCTGCAGCTCCTCCACAAAGTTCTCCATATCCTCAGTGACATTTGACCTTATGAATTCTGGAGGACTCATTCTCAAGAACTCACTGATCCTGGATGTATCAGCCACATCCTGACGAACCATTCTTTTTTTTTACCAACTTGATTGGCCACAACTTGACTCAATATCTCGAGAGCATCCCCAAAATCAGTATTTGTGACTTCTCCTTGAAGGTGTTTCACTTCTAGTGCATTGGGTACCCCTTGATCTTGAGGATCAACATATCTCCTTGCAGGTTGACCTCAAAAAGCTCATCTTGGAGGCATGATCTGAAAATATACATGCAAGCACGAATTAGAAAGAAACTTTTATAGAGTTGAACTATACCGCATGAAAAAGAGTAAGAAGAAGTGAAATGTTTCTTAAATGTTGTAGCCTCCTAATTATTAATGTGGCGCGCTTCACACTGAAAACAAGGACTCTACAGACACGACTTTATAGACACCCTAGGACACTTGACCTCTGTGCTCTAATACCAAGTTTGTCACGCTCCGAGCCTACACCTTGGACGTGGCCGGCACTCTAGAACCATCACTGGTCCCCAAGAGAACCCTTGGCTTGGCTCAATACTCAGCGGGGACTTACTCAACAACATAGGAACTCAAATGCAGTTATTAACTCATGAGATCTAATTAATAAATTTGTTTAACTCAAATCATCCGAAATACTCAAATAAACTAAACTATTCAACTAAAAGTCTTTAAAACATCAACAAGGGAAACGGGAAAAAGACTCATTAATTACTATCATCTATGAAGCCTCTAAATAATACGATGGATGTCGTGACAAGACTCCCGACAACCTAACAGGAATAAAGCTATAGTGTGAAGCCCTCCGGAAAGCAACGAGGCTCACCAAAGCTAGCTAGAATGCCATAGGATCAACAAAGCGCTTGTTGATGACCCTGAACACTTGTATCTGCATCATGAAAAGATGCAGGTCGAATGACATCAGTCCATTGAATGTACGAGCATGTAAGGGAAAAACTGAAACATATGTAAATATAGCTGAACTGGTAGAAAGAGAAGACATACACATCTCAACTCATTATAAAAGCAATGGAAAAAAAAGAATACAATGTATAAAACTTTTAAAACAGTAGATATCAACTCAATATGTATAAAAATACTATAAATAAACTCTTTACTCTTAGTTGGGATATTCTCTAATGACAACCATCAGCATGAGCTACGTGATAATACAACATCTCACCCACGATGCCAGAACTATCCTATACCTTCCCGAGGTATAGAACACCTCAACTAAGTGGATCCACTTAGCTATGTTTAAAAGCTATAAGGAATCATCTAAGTATGACCCTTTACCTATGTTGGCATACATGGTTTATGAGGATTTTGAGTTGTCTGAACTCATCCCCATATCGATGTTCAATACTACTCCCAATAATTTATATAACTCATGCTCATATATTTTAAAAACATAACTTTTCTTCAATTTGAGATAATTACTCAAAAGATCCTCTTTAAAGAGATAATGATCAAGACTCCTCATAAACTCATTTAGAAATCATCGTTTCTCTAATTTTAAATGTAAAAGTACTACTCTGGGGAATACTTAGTTCCCTTATATTCATTTTGAAACATAAAAGTTAACTCTCCCCATTCGCATACTCGTTTACTCAAGTCTTAAATAAATTATAAATGATTGTAAAAGACTTCTCAAAATGACTCAAAAGAATTTTCTTGAAACTTTCCTCTTAATTTTACTTTGATTTGAAATGTGAATTTAAGAGCTATGATTAGGATATAGGATCTCTCAATGATTAATGAAGGTTTAGATAGTTAGTAATAAGAAGAAAGCGATGACACGAACTGAAAAGCATTGGCTCGACGCGGAGGAGGATTTCATATTTGGTTGCGAAGTAAATTTCAAGACAGAGGACTCTGTATCCTCTCTACAATGCGGAGAGGGGGTGACTATCTGAAGACAGAAATTTTAAAATGCCTCTGCAATGCAAACCTGGGCGCATATTTTTGTCCGATCTTTTCTTCCTCTCCCAAACTCGATTCAATTCATACCAAATACAATTCCATGGTCCAATTTCACGAAATTTCATAAACCCAAAACATTTTTAATGAAACCCACATAAAATCTATCAAGTGACTCAACTCATTCACAAAACACTCGCATCAAGAACTCAAAGACCTCTATTGTTAACTAAAACTCAAGAACTCAATAAATCAACTTCAAGAATGAATTCAATGGTAAAATTTTACATGATTGGCGTGAGGCGACAAACCCAACACTATGAAAACTTACATACCTCGAAAGAACTACGTCCTTGGCAATTTCTCCAAATTTCTTGATGAACTCTTGAAAGCTTCTCTTTTCTCCTCTTGAACCTTGCCCTAACTTTCTAGACGTTTAAGAATAAATGAAAACTGATCTCAATTAGTTTAGAACCCTATATGGGTGAGAAAAATGGTTAGGCTTAGTGGGAAAAGACCAAAATATCCCTTCTTAAAATGGATGAACTGCCTAAATTAAAGAGGCTGCACTCAAACGGGCATAATTCCTTTATCCGAGCTCAGAATTTAGCAAACTCGGTGGTGTTGGAAAGATGACTCAAATACCTTCGATTTGATACCTCATGGTCCACCTACCTCTTTATGTGCTGAAAGTTATGGTCATTTGAAGTTGATCCAAAACTAGAAACTGACCGAAGTCTAAGGTGTTACATTATAATACCCTTTATATAGGTATAATAGTGTAGCCTCAAAAAATCCCAACGGAAATCGAACACGTCTTGTAGAGTCTCACAAGATTACAAAGTCTACGTACATATTATTAAAATAAAAACCAAGCATACAGGCTTTAATTAATTAATGATTAAATGTGTTAAGGTATATCACATAAACAAAGGAAATTGGAATTTATCACTAATTGAGTGACCAAAAGTACTAATTGATAAAATTCCAATTTCCATTTTTTGTGATATGCCTTAATATTTTTTTATTTATTCTAATTTTTGTTTTTGTGATATACCTTGACACATTTTTGTTTTTTCCAACTACATACACCATTTGTATTCCAAAATTTGTTTTTAGTTACATTAGGAAAATGTGATATAGTTGGTGCATCAACAGTAACATTTTCTCGACAATTCAAAAAAATAAAATGTTAAAAGACAACCCTTCCATCGGAGAGTTGTGATGGATCAAGGATTACTTGGAAAAGATCTGTTCGAATTATAATCACACTACCACTACAGTTAATTTTACTATAATTGATTAGTTTAATCTATAAAATTGTGTAGATTTTATGTTGAGTTATTTACTGTTATTTTCTTTCATATGGTATTGTTTTGTATTTCAGACCTTGATATATTTCTCTTAGATGAATGTATTTGTAATCTTTTAGTCTTTTATGACTTGTTAAACTTGATCTTGGATTGTGATTTATCTTTTGTTGTATTTTTAAAGTTATTTTCTACATTATTTTTGGTAGACTTATTTAATTACATTAGATTTTATCACATTTGATTATTGTATTTTGAATTGCTTTATGATTAGCATCATCATCACTTTAAAAAAAATTAGATAGTGAATCTAATCCTATTCGGTGAGATAGGTCATGTAGTCGAGGTTATCAAAATACAAAGCTTAAAGGGAGAGGCATATATGACTTAGAAAAGATTGAATAGTAAAGGAGTAAAGTTAGTCTCCCACCTACGAAAGCAACAAAATCCAGTAGCTTTGACATTGATCTTTTATTTGTGTTAAAAATTATTTATTATTTATAAATAATTTATTAAGAAACTAATAAATTTCTTTTATAGAATATATAAACTCAAAATTCTAGTATCGTCTTTAGTATTGTATGAAACATGTCAAGTTAAAGAGGATAACGAGTAATTTTGCCTAAACAGAAAGCAAGAATCAACGTAATTAACATAGAATTTAAATAATATTCAAATTTTAAAATTTGATATCTATACACTATCACTATTATATTGGTAGGTACCCAATGGGCACACAATAGTTATTTTGTGTCAGTTTTTTGGCAAGTTACTTAATATGACATGATTACTAGACTTATTTGAATAAATATCATAATTTCATGTGTATTTTTGGATTAATTAATTTAAATATACAGATTTACTAGCCTTATTATCCTAAGCTCATTTGTATTTTATAGCAAGTAATTTAAAAATACATATTTACTAACCTTATATATATGAATTAATATCATAAGTTTATTTGTATTTTTTATCAAGTAATTTATAAATTACAGATTTACTAGTCTTATATGAATTAATATCATATTTTCACATCTTCCTTTAGGTCCTATATAAGGTTCGAAATGATATCAACAATTCATACTTTCATATCATACAAAAGTTCAATAGTGAAGAAAACATGAAGAGTTTCATTATGTCTTTTCTTTTTGCTATGACAATTTTTTCCACTTTGTTTAACCATTCACAAGGTGTGTATTTTTCAATTCAATGCATGTGAAATTAATTTATCTACAATCATATGTTCAAATATTTATTTTCATCATTCATTTTTTTAATCATATCGTTTAATATGTAGTCTTTTCATTATTTTGTAACAGGTGATTCTAAATTTTGCCCAGGAACTTTCACGGCTAATGACGTATGTGCTAATATTGATTGTGAAATTCTAGCTCTATCTCACTGGCCAGCAAGTTTGAACAATATGTAATATTGTATGACATGATAATATTATGAACAATATGTGATACTCTCTTATATTGCTAACGTTATAGTATATGTTATGTGGCATATATGAAAAAGGAAATAAAAAATTAATTGAACAGAAATATTTATCCTTAAATCTAGTCGATTTATCAGTGAACAAGAGAAAATATTATTAAGATGAGTGAAGTTACCAAGTCTCCGCCCACATTGACTTAATGAGCATTACTGTGTTTATTATTTTTTTGAAATTTGAGAAGAGGTAGAGAGGAGATATCAAGCCTTTGAATCTATAATAATAATAAAATTCCTTGGTATATTGTTTCTTCAGAGAATTAAAAATTGAGTGCAACGTAGATGAAAAATGAGAGAAATTCTCAAATAAGGCATCAACGATGCACTTCATAATGCTTTTAAGCACTCTACAATAAAAAAAAACAACTCAATGCGCTAAAGCTCCCACTATATACAAATTTCCGAGAATGTTATTAACTAAGCACGCTGCAATATTTGTGGGAAATCTCATGTTTCACATTATTTTGCTGCACACTTTCACCTCCTTTTATCTTAGTCCAAAACATGCTAATCCAATTTAATAGTAGGACAATTGAAGTACGTTACGATGTTGGAATAGTTGTAGTAGTACATTTGAAGTATATATTCGTACTTCTAATTTTAGTTATCTCTCAAATTGTACTAGATGGTTTGTACTCCTACAGTGGGAAATCAACTCCTTGCAAAAGTACAAAAATATAGTAGAAAAGTTTTTAGTAGTTTAACAGAGAAATAATGTTTTATCTTGAATTTTATCGATCAAGTAATAGAAATCAAGACTAAAAAGTGCAACTCGCTATTGTATGAAGGTCAATCCATAATTTATCTATTGTGAAAGTTTCATAAGTATATGATATATAATTTTGATCACATATATTTACACTATTTCAAAATTTATCCTGTTAATTGGTTATGTATTTTCTTAAACTACAATTAAACAGTCTTATTTTGTCATTTTTTTCCAAGTAATATTTCTCTTGATTTGTTTTTAAATTCTTACATTATCAACTTATCTTTTTGTTACCTCTTTAGAATTGTGATATTTTTATTTTCTTATCTAAGTCACAATTTTTTAGAGATAAAATAAATATTATTTTTGAGATAAAGTTATTTTTAAAAAATATAGTATAAAAGTAGACATTTTATAATGAATAAATAAGCAAAATAATTAATTTTATTACTAATAATAATCAAAATTCCGATATATATTATGCATGTAAAAATAACAAAGAGACATAACTTTATACATCTATTTAAATGCATTTAATACATAAAAAAAAATTAAAATAGAGATATATTATTAACAAATTGCTTACATGTTATTTATTTCTATAGCAACTAAAATTCATATTAATTTAACAAATATTTCATTGCAGACAATCAAAGTTCATTTGTATTTCTATAAGATAGAAGAATTAAAAGAGAGATAAATGAAAATATACCTACATACTTATGTTAGTACATGCAATATTAAAATGTAAATTACATAAATTAATATAAAACTATGTGGCATAATTATTATACTTATATTAAGAAAAGTTGAATCAAATTATATGAATACTTATGTATAAAAAATATTATATATAATTTAAAAAGAAAATACATACATGAAAGATTATAGGATTATACTGAATATGGTGTGGTAGTAATATACATAGATGAACTATTTGAGTTGTCAAGAGTAGAAAATACATTGCATGGGATGGGAGGGGGGTATATATTGTTTAAATTTGAGGGAGTATTAAAATTTTAAAGCATGAAGAGTATATATATTTTTCACATTAATATTATAATTAAACAAATACAATTTGATTTTTTTTTTTAAATAAAGAAATGAGTTTGTGGGGCCACACATGAAACAAAAAAATTGTGACTCTTGATGTAACACCCCGCTATTTGAAAGAGCTAGAACTAGAAAGAACCATTTGTGGAAAGAATGAAAAATCTAAAATTTGGCTAAGTTATGCTACGTATGAGTTTTGGGTCAACTTCAAACGATCATAACACTCAGTAAAGGATGAGTTAGTGTGCTACAAGATATCAAATGAAAGGTCTTTGAATTATCTTTCTAACGCTACCGTGTTTGCTAATTTTTGAGTTTGTATGAGGGAGATATGCCCGTTGGAAACCGGGGTATCAGAATAACGAAAGTCACCCATATTTTAGAGGGGTATTTTGGTCTTTTCATTGCCCAATTTGTTTAATTCGCTTTTAGTAATTAAATTGGGGTCTAAACTGATTTGGTTTCAGTTTACGCTTTACAAAATTACGCTAGGGCTTTGCAAGAGGAGAAAGGACAAGATTCGTCGCGTTCTTGATATTTCGTTGCAGATTTCACCAAGGGTTAATCCCTACAAGGTATGTGAGATCACATAGCGTTGGATTCGTTCACCCACGCGCTAATCATGATTCAATTAAGCATATTTACGTTCTTGAAAGTAGAGTAATTGAGTTCTTGATGGATTTTGTTAAAGTTTCTATTGGGTTCTTGATTGTTCAGTTGTTGAGGAGTTCTTGAATTAATTTCATGAGATTTGAGGTTGTTTTTTAGTAGATTATTGTATACTTTGGTTGGGTATTCGAATATAAGTGTTTGGGAAAGGAACCAATCGAATCTAGATGAATTAGGGTCGAAAAACTAACAAGAAATTTGTCAAAATTCAGGGGAAAAGGGGTGGGGCACCGTGCCACTCAGAGCACCCCACATTAGTGTCTGAAGTTTGGGCTTTGGGGCGCCGCGCCACTCAAAGCACCCCAACCCAGGTTCTGTAGTGTTGAGTCTGTCTCCCGACGCCACTCAATATGCCAGGGTCGCTAGGTCTTCTACCCTTTCCCACTTATTTCCGTTTGAGTTCCCTTGAACGTGTAACACCCCTCTACTAGAAAGACATAGAATTAGAAAGAAACCATTTTTGGAAATAATCAAATTTGGAAAGTTTGACAAAATTAAGCTAAGTATGAGTTTTGGGTCAACTTCAAAGGACCATAAATCCTAGCTCAGGATGAGTTGGGTGTTCTACAAGATACCTTAGGAAATATCTTTGAATTATCTTTCCAACTCCACCAAGTTTGATCAATTTCAACTTTGTATGAGGGAAATATGAGTTGTCTAGATAAGGAAAGTCAAAACCGAATTTTAGAAGGATATTATGGTCTTTTCCCTACCTAATTAATTAAATTCATTTTCTGTAATTAAGTTGGGGTCTAAATTGATTGGATTCAGTTTACGCTTTAACAAAAATAAGTAAGGGTTTTGAGAGAAGAGAAAAGAAGAAGAGAAAGGAGAAGAAAAAACAAGGAATGGCCAAGTTCTTGAAGAATTGCTTGTGGATTTCGCCAAGGGTTGATCTCTACGAGGTATGTGAGATCATATAGCGTTGGGTTAGTTCATCCATGTGCCAATCATGATTTTATTCAGTGAAATTATGTTCTTGAAAGCATAGAAATTGTGTTCTTGATGGATTTGTTTGAAGTTTCTATTGGGTTCTTGATTGTTGAAGTTGTTGAGGAGTTCTTGATTTAAATTCATGAAATTAGATGTCGTTTTGAGTAGATTCTTGCATATTTTGGTTATGTAGTCGAATCTAAGTGTTTGGGGAAAGAACCAGGTGAATCTAGAGGGTTTAGAGTTGAAAAACGAGCAAGAAAAATCAGGGATTTTCTGGGCAGGGGCAGGGGAATGGGACGCCGCGCCACTAAAAGCGCCCCACTTCAGTGTCTGAAGTTTGGGTTCTGGGGCACTGCGCCATTTAGAGCGCCCCAACCCAGACTCTAAAGTTTGGGCTCTGGCGCCCCCGCCACTCAGAGCGCCAGGGACGCCAGGTCTTCTACCATTTCCCACTTCTTTCCGTACAAGTTCCCTCGAAACGTACCTATGTTTTCTAGTTGATTTCTACACTCTAAGGTACGCCTAAATAATATGAAATTATCCATAACATGAGATCATAAACCTTGAATCCATAATTCAATTCAAGGAAAGTTAAGAGTCAAGGCAAGAGAAGTTAAGAGTTTTCCAAAAGTCTTTTACAAATATTTTAACTTTCTTTTAAGACTGGAGTTTTGAGTTGAGTAAAGAGTAAAGATTGAAATTCATTTCTTCAAAAGAGTATATTGGGACTATGTATTCTCAAAGAATAAATGTTTTCACATTTAAGCAAGAAAGGAAACTTTGATTTCCAAAAGAGCCTTTGAGCTAGTTTTTCAGTAAAGAGTAAATGATTTCACAATTAAGCAAGAGAGAAAACTTTGATTTCCAAGAAAGCCTTTGAGCTAAGTTTTGAGAAATTATCTCAAACCACAGAAAGAAGTTATGTTTTTAAACATAAGAGCTAGTATTATATTTTGGGAGTAGTATTGAGCACCCATAAACCATATACCCATCATGGGTAGAAAAGGGTCATTCTTTTTAGATGATTCCGTAGTGCTTTTTAGCATAGACTAATGGATCCACTTAGTAGTCAGGTTTGATGCCCTAAGCAAGGTATAGGATGGCCCTGGCAGCGTGAGGCAAAACGTTGTATCATCACAATAGCTCTTAAGTGATGGTTGTCGGTTAGAGAAACTCCCACAGAAGTATTTTGTATTCTTATATACACAGAAAAAAATTGTGTTTTTATATACATTCCAAAGTTTATATTGTATATTTGCATACATACATAGTTACTATTGTATTTCTTACTACACAAAGCTGCTATCCATGTTTTAAAAGCTTTTCTTTATATTGCATTCATATTATTGCTTTATATTGAAATGAGTTAAGTTGAGTTGAGTTGAGCCTAGGTATGTTCTTCGAGTTCATTTCAAGCTTATGTCTTGTTTAGTATTCCCCTCGCATGCTCGTACATTCAATGTATTGATGCCAGTTGGCCTGCATTTTTTTATGATGCAGATTCAGGTAACCAAGACCAGCATCCAGCGCATCGTTGATCCAGTTGAGCTTCAGATTTGTTGGTGAGCCTCCTTGCTTCCGGAGGATCCTTTTTGTATTACTTTTCAGTATTTTAGTTCATTAGGATGTCGTTGGTCTTGTCCCGACATCCATCTCAGTTATTAGAGGCTTTACAGATAGTTAGTTAGTTCATTTGTCATTATCTTGTTTTTGGCTTATGTTTGGGACTTGAGTTGCCACTTTGGCCAATGAATGTTATCTTAACACATTTGAAGTTATATTTTGAGCTTTCAGTTTACTTGTAAAGGTACAATTATATTGAGTTAAGTCTTCCGCTGAGTAAGTAAGATAGGTCAAGGGTTCGGTTGGGGCCAGCAATGGTTCTTGAGTGCCAGTCCCGCCCAAGGTGTAGGCTCGGGGCGTGACAAATCGTACCTATGTTTCCTAGTTTATTTCTACACTCAAAGGTACGTCTAAACATCATGATATCATCCATAAACATGAATCATAACCTTGAATCCATAAATTCAAAATCAAGGAAAGTTAAGAGCCAAGTTTAGTGAGTTCTTAGAGTCCTTTCAAAAGTCTTTCGCAAATGCTTTAAACTTGTTTTAAGACTTAAGTTTTGCGTTGAGTAAAGAGTAACAAATGAAGTTCATTTTCTTCAAAAGAGTATATGGTAACTATGTATTCACGAAGAATAATGTTTTCACATTTAAACAAGAAAGGAAACACCGATTTCCAAAAGAACCTTTGATCTAGTTTTTGAGTAAAGAGTAAATGTTTTCACATTTAAGCAAGAGAGGAAACACTGATTTCCAAGAGAGCCTTTGGGCTAGTTTTTGAGTAATTATCTCAAACAACAAAAAGAGTTATGTTTTTAAACATATGAGCTAGTTACATTTTGGGAGTAGTATTGACCACCGATTTGGGGACAAGTTGAGTTCATATAATTCATGGTCTCCATAAACCGTGTAGCAAGCATGGATAGAAAAGGGTCATACTTTTTAGATGATTCCATAGTGATTTTTATCATAGACTAGTGGATCCACTTAGTAGTTAGGTTCTATACCCCTAGCAAGGTATAGGACGGTACTGGCAGCGTGAGGCAAAACATTATATCATCACATAGCTCATAGTGATGGTTGTCGGTTAGAGAAACTTCCACAATGATATTTTGTATTCTTATATACACAGAGCTTACTTGTATTTTCAAATACAAACAGAGTTTAAATTGTATCCTTGCATACAAACTGAGTTACTAATGTATTTCTAAATACACAGAGTTGTTATCAATGTTTTAAAAGTTTTTCTTTATATTGCATTTATATTATTGCTTTATATTGAAATAAGTTGAGTTGAGACCAGGTATTTTTCTCAGTTCCTTTCAAGCTTATTTCTCATTTTAGTATTCCCCTCGCATGCTCATACAGCCTACATCTTTTATGATGCAGATACAGGTAACCAGGATCAGCATCCAGTGCATTATTAATCTAGTTGAGCTTCAGAGTTGTTGATGAGTCTCCTTGCTTCCGGAGGATCTCCTTTTTATTGTTTTCAATACTCTAATTCTTTAGGATTTCGTGGGCTAGAGGCTTCATCTCAGTTGTTATAGGCTTCATAAACAGTTAGTTAATGTTAGTTCTTTAGTCTTTTCATTTCAGTTTTGATGTTTGAGACTTGAGTTGGCATTTTTGCTAGCGAATGTTTCTTTATACATTCTAGGTTATCTATTGAGCTTTCAATTTAATTTTAAAGTATTTTATCATGAGTAAGTCTTCCGTTGAGTAGTAAGCCAGGCCAAAGGTTCGCTTGAGGCCAGTAATGGCTCTCGAGTGCCGGTCCCACCCAGGGTATAGGCTCGGGGGGTGACAATTTTGGTATTAGAGCACAAAGTCAAGAGTCCTAGAGAGTCTATAAAGTCTTGTATGTAGCGTCCTAGTTATCGGTGTGAAGCACGCCACATCTATAATTTGGAGGTTGCGACACTTAGGAACTATCTCACTTCTTTCATACTCATTTCTTGCGATAGAGTTTATCTCTAAAAAGTTTCTTCTAATTCGTGCTTGCACGTGTCTTTCAGATCATGCCTCCATGAAGAGCTATCAGAGGTCGTCCTTCTAGAAGGACTATTGAACCACAGGAATAAGGGGTACCTAATGCACCTGAAGTGCGGTCCAAGGAGAGGTCACCAATGATAAGTTCTGAGAAGCGATCCGGATGTTGAGTCAAGTAGTGACCAATCAAGATGGATAGAGAGAGAATCGACATGAATTGGCTGATACTTTAAGGATTCGTAAGTTTTTAAAGATGAATCCTCCAAGCTTCACTGGTTGAAGTGTCACTAAGGATCCAGAAAACTTTGTTGAAGAGCTTCAGAAGGTTTTTGAGATTATGCACATTGCTGATGTTGAGAGGGTAGAACTAGTTGCATACCAAATAAAGGGTGTCGCTAGAATCTTTTTTTATCAATGGAAAAAGAATAGAGATAAAGGTGCACCACTTCTGAGTTGGGCTTTGTTTGAGGAGGCCTTCTTGGGGAATTTCTTTCCCCGTGAACTGAGAGAAGCAAAGGTTCGAGAATTCTTTACTCTTAAGAAGGAATCTATGAGTGTTCATGAGTACAGTTTAAAGTTCACCCAACTTTCCCGATATGCTCTGGAAATGGTTGCTAACATGAGAAGCAGGATGAGTTTCTTCGTTATTGGGCTGTCTCGTCTATCAAGTAGGGAAGGCAAGGAAGCTATGCTGATAGGAGATATGGACATAGCAAGGCTAATGATCCATATGCAACAGCTTGAGGAAGATAAGTTGAAAGATAAGGAAGAGTTTCGAAACAAGAGAGCTAAGATAGTGAATGAGTCCGGGCATCAGAAGAGTAACGCCAACCGGTCATCTTTCCAATAGAAACAAAAGGGATCTGCTCCATCATCCACTAGTGCACCTACACCAAGAAATAGAGGTGAGTTTCAAAATCAGAATTCACAGAATTTCAGAGCTAGACCTACTTAGTCTCAGAGTAGTGTGGCACAAGGGGGTAATAGGAATCCTGCATATGCTAAGTGTGGTAGGAGCCACTCATGGGTTTGTCGTGATGGCTCTACTGCTTGCTTCAAGTGTGGTCAGAACGGTCATTTTATGAAAGAGTGCCCTAAGAACAGACAAGGAAATGGTAATGAGGCAATGGGGCCCAATCTTCTTCAGTTGCTCCACTAGACAGAGTTGCATCTAGAGGAGCTACTACTTCAGGGGCAAGCTGAGAAGGAAACTATTTTAATGATATCACTAGTCGCCAAGAGAAAGAGGATTCTCCAGATCTTGTCACTGGTATGATCCAAGTCTTTAACTTTGATGTTTATGCTTTGCTAGATCCAGGAGCGAGTCTATGTTTTGTGACTCCTTATGTTGCGATGAATTTTGATGTTCTTCCTGAGAATCTTCTTGAGCCCTTCATTGTTTATACACTTGTTGGTGAGTCTATTCTAGTAGAGAGAGTCTATCGTGCTTGTACCATTTCCGTCAATCACAAGAGCACCATGGCTGACTTAGTTGAGTTAGATATGGTAGATTTTGATGTCATTCTAGGTATGGACTGGTTTCATGCCTGTTATTCCTCAGGTGATTGTAGAACTCGAGTTGTTAAGTTCCAGTTTCCTAATTAGCCAGTTATAGAGTGGAAAAGTAGTTCAACAATGCCTAAGGGTCATTTTATTTTGTACCTTATGGCGAAAAAGTTTAGTTTCCAAGGGTGTGTCTATCACTTAGTCCTAGTTAATGACTCTAGTGTTGAGATACCTCTTATTCAGTCAGTTCCAGTTGTAAAAGAGTTTCCAGATGACCTTCTCGGAGTCCCTCCTGAGAGACAAATAGACTTCAGTATAGATATTATTCCCGATACTTGTCCTATATCTATTCCGCCATATAGGATGGCACTAGCAGAGTTAAAATAGTTAAAAGAGAAGCTGAAAGATATCCTTGAGAAGGGTTTTATTCGACCAAGTGTCTCACATTGGGGCGCTCCGGTCTTGTTTGTGAGGAAGAATGATGGTTCTCTTAGAATGTGCATAGATTACCGTCAGTTGAACAAGGTTACTATCAAGAATAAGTATCTTCTTTCGAGAATTGATGATCTCTTCGATCAACTTCAGGGTGCTACTTGTTTTTCTAAGATAGACCTTAGATTTGGCTACCATCAGTTGAGAGTAAGGTACTGTGATATCCCTAAGACAGCTTTCAGGACCCGATATGGTCATTATGAGTTCCTAGTTATGTCATTTGGTTTGATCAATGCCCCTGCAACATTCATAGACCTTATAAATAGAGTATTAAATCCTTATTTAGATATGTTCGTTATCGTATTCATTGATGGCATACTAATCTATTCGAGAAATGAGGAAGATCATGCTAGTCATCTCAGAGTAGTTCTCCAAACTCTAAAGGATAGAGAGTTGTATGCCAAATTCTCTAAGTATGAGTTTTTCCTAGAGTCTGTGGCATTATTAGGCCACGTTATTTTTGGTGATGGAATTAGAGTTGATACGCAAAAAATAAAGGCACTGCAGAATTGGCCTAGACCCACTTCTCCAACTGATATTAGGAGTTTCTTGGGGCTGGCTGGATATTATAGAAGGTTCGTCGAGGGGTACTCATCTATTTCATCCCTATTGACTATGTTGACTCATAAAACAGTGAAGTTTCAATGGTCTAAAGCTTGTGAAAAAATCTTTAAGGAATTAAAAACTAGGTTGACTATTGCCCAATATTGACCTTACCAGAAGGTACACAAGGTTTTATTGTGTATTGTGATGCGTCCAGAGTTGGATTGGGTTGTATGTTAATGCAGAATGGTAAAGTTATTGCTTATGCCTCCAGACATCTGAAAGTTCACGAAAAGAATTACCCAGCCCATAATCTAGAGTTGGCTGCCGTAGTGTTTGCTTTAAAGATCTAGCCTCATTATCTTAATGGTGTTCATGTAGATGTGTTCACTGATCACAAGAGCTTTCAGTATGTGTTTAGTCAGAAAGAGCTTAATCTCAGACAGAGAAGATGGTTAGAGTTACTCAAAGATTATGGCATGAGCATTCGCTATCACCTAGGTAAGGCTAATGTTGTTGCCTATGCCTTGAGTAGGTTATCTATGGGTAGTACCGTGTTGAGGAAGAAAAGAGAGAGTTAGAAAAATATGTGCACAGACTTGCACGATTAGGAGTTCTATTAATTGATTCCATCGAAGAAGGAGTAGTGGTTATGAATGGGGATGAATCATCATTAGTGTTAGAAGTGAAACAGAAACAAGACCAAGATCCTATTTTGCTTGAATTGAAGGAAAATGTTCATAAGCAAAAAGTAATGGCTTATGAACAAGGGGGGGATGGTGTATTGCACTATCAAGGTAGATTGTGTGTACCAATGGTGGATGAATTCCAAGAGAGGATCATGGAGGAAGCTCATACCTCCAGATATTCTATCCATCCAGGTTCCACAAAGATGTACTGTGACTTGAGAGAAGTATATTGGTGGAATATTATGAAGAAAGGTATTGTTGAGTTCGTTGCTAAATGCCCAAATTGTCAACAAGTTAAAGTAGAGAACCAAAGGTCCGGTGGTGTGGCTCAGAATATAGAACTTCCAGAATGCAAGTGGGAGATGATAAATATGGATTTCATCACAGGTTTATCGTGGTCTCTCAAGCAACATGATTCCATTTGGGCGATTGTTGATCGAACGACCAAATCAGCCCACTTTTTACCGGTAAAGACTACTCATTCAACAGAGGATTATGTCAGGTTATATATTCAAGAGGTAGTAAGACTTGATGGAGTCCTAGTGTCTATTATTTTAAATAGAGGTGCCCAATTTACTGCACGGTTCTCGAAGTCTTTCCAGAAAGGTTTGGGTTCAAAGGTGTACTTGAGTACTGTTTTTCATCCTTAAACTGATGGTCAAGCAGAGCGCACTAATCAGACTTTAGAATATATATTGAGGGCTTGCGTGATTGATTTCAAAGGTAATTTGGATGATCACCTACCTCTCATAGAGTTCGCTTATAACAATAGTTACTATTCTACCATCCAAATGGTTCCTTATGAAGCTCTTTATGGGCGAAGATCCAGACCTCCTATTGGATAAATAGGATGGTTTAAGGTTGGTGAAGCTGGATTGATAAGACCAGCCTTAGTTCATGAAGCAATGGAGAAAGTGAGAGTTATTCAAGAGAGGTTGAAAACAGCGCAAAGTCATCAAAAATCCTACACTGATGTTAGGAGAAGAGACTTAGAGTTTGAAGTAGATGATTAGGTATACTTGAAGGTTTCACCCATGAAGGGTGTTATGAGATTTGGTAAGAAGGGAAACTTAGTCATCGGTATATTGGTCCTTATAGAATATCCAAAAGGATTGGTAATATAGCTTATGAGTTGGAGCTACCACAAGAGTTAGCAACAGTTCATCAAGTGTTTCATATTTCTATGTTGAAGAAGTGTATGGGCGATCCTTCACTAATTATCCCAACTGAAGATATTGGTATTAAGGATAGCTTGTCTTATGAGGAGAGTCATGTTCAGATTCTAGATAGTAATGTTCGCAAGTTAAGGACCAAGGAAGTAGCATCAGTCAAAGTTCTGTGGAGGAATCAGTTTGTTGAGAAAGCTACTTGGGAAGCTTAGAAGGACATGAAGAAGAGGTACCCATATCTCTTCGAGTCCGGAGAAATTCCAAATTAAGGTATGAATCCTTTTCTTGGCATTTGTTTTAAGTTGGCATGCTGTATTTATATTTTGCTTGTTGGGTGTTTGAGCTGAATGTTAGATGTTACACCCTTAGCCTACTAAGAGTAATCTCATTCGACGAATAATGTTCCAATGGGGAGATATTGTAACACCCCGCTATTTGAAAGAGCTAGAATTAGAAAGAAACATTTTTTGAAAGAATGAAAAATCTGAAATTTGGCTAAGTTATGTTGAGTATGAGTTTTGGGTCAACTTCAAACAATCATAACTCTCAGTACAAGATGATTTAGGTGTGCTACAAGATATTAAATGAAAGGTATTTAAATTATCTCTTTAACGCCACCGAGTTTGCTAATTTTTGAGTTCGTATGAGGGAGATATGTCCGTTAAAATTTGGGTTATCTGAATAAGGAAAGTCACCCGGCCCGGATTTTAGAGGGCTATTTTAGTCTTTTCACTGTCCAATTAGTTTAATTCATATTTAGTAATTAAATTGGGATTTAAACTGATTAGGTTCAGTTTACGCTTTACAAAATTACTCTACGGCTTTGAGAGAAGAGAAAAGAGGAGAAAGGCCAAGATTCGTCGCGTTTTTGAGATTTTGTTGCGGATTTCGCCAAGGGTTAATCCCTACGAGGTATGTGAGATCACATAGCATTGGGTTCATTCACCCACGCGCCAATCATGATTTAATTCAGCGTATTTATGTTCTTGAAAGTAGAACAATTGAGTTCTTGATGGATTTTGTTCAAGTTTATATTGGATTCTTGATTGTTCAGTTGTTGAGGAGTTCTTGAATTAATTTCATGAGATTTGAGGCTTTTTTATTAGATTCTTGTATACTTTGGTTGGGTGTTCGAGTATAAGTATTTAGGGAAGGAACCAATTGAATCTAGAGGAATTAGGGTCTAAAAACAAACAAAAAAATTCGTCAAAATTCATGGGAAAAAGGGAGGGGCGCCGTGCCACTCAGAGCGCCCCACATCAGTGTCTGAATTTTGGGTTGTGGGGCGCTGCGCCACTCAGAGTACCCCTACCCAGGTTTTGTAGTTTTGAGTCTGTCTCCCGGCGCCACTAAGTACACCAGGGTTGCCGGGTCTTCTACCCTTTCCCACTTCTTTCCGTTTGAGTTCCCTTGAATTGTACCTATGTTTCCTAGTTGATTTCTACACTCTAAGATACGTCTAAACACCATGATATCATCCATAAACATGAATCATAACCTTGAATCCATAAATTCAAATTCAAGGAAAAGTTAAGAGCCAAGTCTAGAGAGTTCTTAAAGTCCTTTCAAAAGTCTTTTGAAAATGCTTTAAACTTGTTTTAAGACTTAAGTTTTGAGCTGAGTAAAGAATAACAAATGAAGTTTATTTTCTTCAAAAGAGTATATGGCAACTATGTATTCCCAAAGAGTAAATGTTTTCACATTTAAAAAAGAAAGGAAACACTGATTTCCAAAATAGCCTTTGAGCTAGTTTTTGAGTAAAGAGTAAATGTTTTCACATTTAACAAGACAGGAAACACTGATTTCCAAGAGAGCCTTTGGGATAGTTTTTAAGTAACTATCTCAAACAACAGAAAGAGTTATGTTTTTAAATATTTGAGCTAGTTGCATTTTGGGAGTAGTATTGAGCACCGATTTGGGGACAAGTTGAGTTTAGATAGTTCATGATCTCCATAAACCGTGTAGCCAGCATGGGTAGAAAAAGTTCATACTTTTATATGATTCCTTAGTGCTCTTTAGCATAGACTAGTGGATCCACTTAGTAGATAGGTTCAATAACCTCGGCAAGGTATAGGACGGCCCTGGCTGCCCGAGGCAAAACGTTGTATCATCACATAGCTCATAGTGATGGTTGTCGGTTAGAGAAATTCCCACATTGATATTTTGTATTCTTATATACACAGAGTTTACTTGTATTTTTACATACAAACAAAGTTTAAATTGTATCATTGCATACAAACTGAGTTACTATTGTATTTCTAACTACACAAAGTTGTTATCCATGTTTTAAAAGTTTTTCTTTATATTGCATTTATATTATTTCTTTACATTGAAATGAGTTGAGTTGAGACCAGGTATGTTCCTTCAGTTCCTTTCAAGATTATGTCTTATGTTATTATTCCCCTCGCATGCTCGTACATTCAATGAACTGATTCCAGTTGGCCTGCGTCTTTTATGATGCAGATATATGTAACCAGGATCAGCATCCTGCACATCATTGATCCAATTGAGCTTTAGAGTTGTTGGTGAGCCTCCTTACTTCCGGAGGATCCCCTTCTTATTATTTTTCAATACTCTAGTTCTTTAGGATATCATGGGTCTTGTCCCGACATCTATCTTAGTTGTTAGAGGCTTCATAGACAGTTAGTTGATGTTAGTTCTTGATTCTTTCCATTTCAGTTTTGATGTTTGAGACTTGAGTTATCATTTTGGATAGTGAATGTTTATTTATACATTCTAAGTTATTTATTGAGCTTGCAGTTTACTTTTAAACTTTTAAAGTATTGTATCATGAGTATGTCTTCTGCTGAGTAGTAAGCCAGGTCAAGGGTTTGGTTGGGGCCAGCAATGGTTCTTGAGTGCCAGTTCCGCCCAGGGTGTAGGCTCGGGGCGTGTCACGTGAAAAGGAAAATTGTATTTTTCTAGAAATTTATTTTGACCACTAATTATACAATTATAAGTTTATAACTTTGCCCACAAATAATGTTTAACATTAAAAAAACTCCATTGATCGTCCTAATCATGGCTCTTTTATAATATACTAGATAAGCATGCATGTGCTTAGCACGGGCCCAACATTTTATATTTTTAATAGTGGATCTTTACATTATCATTTGGAGGCACAAAATGGCAGTAAAATCAAATTAAAAATGAGAAAAATAGAAGAACATGAAAAACATAGAGCTAATATTAAGTGAGTTTGTATGATGAAGTTACAACAACACAAATATAAGCTTTTAAAGATATATTAATGTAGAAATATGCCAAATAAGTGCATAAAAGTTTACCCAATACATTCACTAAAATAAAATATACCAAATAATAACTAATAAATTGTTCATTCGATCTTGAAGGATCTTAGATGCAGATTGTAAATAATCTTTCATTGTGGTTCATAGGCCAACGATGGAGTTGAAATCAATCATTGTAATTTGTAAGTCATGATATGGTGTGAAATTACAAAACCATTGTTTTAACAATTTGCAAAAAGTTAGATTAAATTTCCTAGAATTTCAAAGATTGAACCCTCAACGTATTGAAGTATAGCTCCCTGAAAAATGAAAAATTAAGAAGATTAAAAGTACGACCATGAAATGTGGACAAATAGTCCTCAAGCACCAGTGTTTTTCAACAAAGGGCAAAGATCACATATGGGAGGTCACCATGGATTAATAGTCAGAAGCGTAGAAGATCAGATATCATCCAAACAAAAAAATTGAATACAAATAAGTAAACATACCTATGTAAAAATACTATATTAGTAATCCAAAGGAAAAAAATAAGTCATTCAACAACACAATATAGTACTAACAATTCATTTTTTACTCAAATTTCCAACAAAAATAAACATTAAAAAGGCATATACAAAATATTATGAAGTACTTTGATGGTATCTCTCTTCTTTTTCATTATCTAATTGTCTGCTAACTGGTAAAATAAATGAAATCACAATTGGGAAAGCAATGAACTTCCAATACAAAGTTTTGAAAGTTCACTTTGTCATATCTCATATATACGACACTATTCCAGGAAAAATAGACGCTTATGACCTCCCCATCCATGCCTTGCGATAATGAGTCTTCTGGAATTACGATCGGCATACAAAATTTCTCAAAATTGTATTCACTTAGCAAGGAGTAATTAACCTCCACGCTTGAGTTATACATGCACTAACAATATTGATTAAGCAATTGCCCTCACATTCTAGCTGAAGAGGAGAATCCAACATTTAAATATGAAATTTAACCTTTAAGTTCTTACTACTGAAAACATCACACTTTTACAATTACAAATGAGTTATGTATTTCGAATTCATCATAGATCAAAAGCTAGAGATCATCTCACTTCATATGAGTATAAATGATAAATTGGTTATTAGTTTAATATTAACCTTTGTCTATTCACATTCATCCTATATAAGACTAATTAAATCAGTAGGATGCCATTTTACATAACCAATGTCGAGAAACACTTTATATATCTACTGATATAAATGAACATAGTCTAAAGCAGATACATACATAGCGATAGAGTTCAAGAGACAATTGATGTTGAGCTTCCATCTTCCTCAAAGTCCTAACGAAATAGTTAGAAGAAAATGGAAGAAATTATCATTATAACTGTCACGACCCGAGCCTACATCCTGGACGTGGCCGGCACCCAAGAACCATTGTTGGTCCCCAAGCGAACCCTCATCCTGGCTGACTACAAGCGGGAGCTAACTTAAGCATACTAAAGCTTAAAATCTGAATAAAAATCAATAAACTCAACTTTAAAGTAATCTTAACAATACTTAATAGATAACTCAGAGTTTGTAAAAACAACTAAAGGAAGATACATACTGAAAACTACTCATCTTTGTCTATCTATGAAGCCTCTACTATTACAGAAGGATATCAAGACAAGACCCGCGGCATCTCAAAACTACTAACTATAAGATAAAGGTGAAGTCCTCCGAAATATAAGAAGGCTCATCAAAGCTGACTGGAACATCCCATGACCTCAACGAAACACCTGTTGATGATCCTGAATACCTGTATCTACATCATGAAATGATGTAAGACAAATGGCTCAGTACATGGAATGTACGAGCATGTAAGGGAAATTCTAAAGCATAAACATAAGCTTGAACTGGTGGAAAAGAAACATACTTACCTCTTCTCAACTCAAAGAAATATAGTTCAACTAGATAAAAAAGAGACTCAACTTTGTGAAACATAGTTCAACTCAACTAAGAGAAACAAGGCTCAACTCAATAACAAAATACTTAACTCTGAATACTCAAGTCTGGATAAAGCAACAATAAAAGATGCAATATATGGAAAGCTTTAAAAATAGTAGATAGCAACTCAATATATTGAAGAATGCATTAATAACTCAGTTTGTATGCAAGGATACAAAATAACTTTGTTTGTATATGAAAATACAAAATAAACTCTGTGTATATAAGATTACAAAATATCTCTATGGGAGATTCTCTAACGGACAACCATCACTATGATTTATATGATGATACAACGTCTTGCCTCACGTTGCCAGGGTCATCCTATACTTTGTCGGGGTATAGAATCTACTACTAAGTGGATCTAGTCTATGCTAAAATCATTAATGAATCGTCTAAAAAGTATGGCCCTTTGTACCCACACTGGCTACATGGTTTATGGGTGCTGTGAGTTATCTGAACTCTCCCCCATATCAGACCTCAATACTACTCACAAAATATATTAGCTCATATGTTTAAAAACATAACTTTTCTGTGGTTTGAGATTATTACTCAAATATATTTCTCTTAAAAGAGATGGTACTAAAACTACTCAAACTCTTTTGGAAATCGGTGTTTCCTCTCATTTTAAATGTGAAAACATTTACTCTTGGGAATACTTAGTTCCCATATATCTTTAAAGAAAATGAATTCAACTTTACTCTTACTCAAATCATGCTTGAAAACTCTTTCTCAAAAATATATCAAAAATCATATTTTAATATGATCATTGATGACTCGGAAGTCATACTGCATAAACATTGATGGTATGTCTAGATACCATATTGCTCATACATTGATGGCCTACTCGATTGTCATACTAATCATGTTTTAGAAAACTCTTTTCTCAAAACTCATATTTACTTTTACAAATATCAATTTAAGAACTCAAGTTTTGGCTTTAAAAAGCTTTTCAAAATTTATAACTCAAATCATAGGGTTCATATGGAATTATGAACATGAACGACTCAATTCAATGTTTTCAATAACCATACATAGAACTCAAAGACTCAATGACAGTACTCAGCTCAAAATGCTCAACTCGGAGGGTTTATGCGAAATTATGGGCATGAACAACACAACTCAAAGACTTCATGGGTAACATGTAATAGTTCCATGTTTAGGAATATATTCTCAATAAGGTTAGGAACTTCATACTCAAGACTTAGAACTTGAAGATACTACTCCTCTCAAAGATTCTCAATTTATGACGTTCATGCAGAATTTATGGGCATGAACGACTCGACTCGAGGGTATACATTACAATATGGAACTCATGTATATGACTATTCTCATTCTCATACTTACTTGCTCAAAACTTAGTTCAAATTGATAGTTGATCTAAAAGGATTCACAATTGAACTCAAAGACTTTCTTGAACTCTACTTTTAACTCTCTCTTGAATGTAAATTATGAATTCAAGAGTTATGGTTCATGATATGAAGGATCTAGTGATGATAAAGTAGACTCGTGAATACATTCACCTCAAGTCACTTGCTCGAGTCTTGAAACAAGTTATTAGAAATTATAGAAGACTCCTCAAAAAACTAAAAGGGACTTCCTCAAAATGTTTGAAAGAACTCTCAAGACCTAACTCTTAGCTCTACCTTGAATTTGAATTATGAAATCAAGGTTATGATTTGTCATAGTAAAGATAGATATCATGAATATTATAAGTGTTTTAGAAAGTTAATCATGAGAAATGGTTGAAAAACACTATCTAGGGAGCAAGTCCCCGACGTAGAGATGAATTACAATAATTGGTCGCGAAATAATTTAGAAACAGTGGAGTCCACGTTCTCTCCGCGACACGGAGAGGGAAATTTCACTTTGGGAAACAGGTCAGCAAACGCGGACCTGGTACCTTATTTTCTGTCCGATCTTTTCTTACTCATTTTCGACCCTAATTAGCCTAGAATCGAATGGTTTCTTTCTCAATCACTTAGCTTTGAGTACTCAACTTATGTCCACGATAATCTACTCCAAATCACCCTCAATTCACTAACTTTTATCTCAAGAATTCCTCAAACCCATCCTAATTCAAGAATGGAAATAATACTTTCAAGAAACAAATCAAGAACTCAAATTCTTTAACTTCAAGAACGAAATTTTTCTGAAAAATAACATTATTGGCATGTGGGTGAACGAACCCAACACTATGAGAAACTTACATACCTCTTAGGGATCAACCCTTACGCGAAACTCTGCAAGAAACTCAAGAATCTCGACGAACGCCTTGAACCTTTCCTCTTTTCTCCTCTTTTCTCTTCTTTTCTCTTTTTGGACTCTCTTCTAAAACACTAGGCGTATATTAGGATTATAAAACTGAACCTAGTCAATTTAGACCCCTAAAACCTTACTAAAAATGAATTAAATCTGATTGGGTAAGGAAAAGATACCCCTCACTATTTTTGGGTAACTTTCCTTAACTGGACATCCTGACTTCAAAAGGGTATATCTCACTCATCCAACCTTGAAACTTAGCGAACTTGATGGCGTTGGAAAGATAATTCAAAGGCCTTTCATTTGCCATCTTATGGGCCACCTAACTCATCATGTACTAAAATTATGGTCGTTTGAAGTTGACCCAAAACTTAAAGGGACTTAGGAATGACTTGAATGAACTCTCTTTAGTTCTTTTATGAAACTCAAGGTGCTACATCTACTCAAGAAATTTTAAATTCCTCAGTAAAATCCTACTCACAGCGAAGGATGGTTGGAGTCTTAGCTCAAAAAAAATTCGAGGTGTTACAGTGGTCTTGAGTTCGATTCCCTCTATGTGCATTAATTTTAGTTAAAATTTCAACTCCTCGTTCTATTTATTTATTTCAGTTTGATTTTTTATTTTATTTTATTTTTCTCCGTATGCTAATTGTTGTTTTTCCCCTTTCACATAATGTCTTTTTGCTACCCTTTTTTAAACAAAATTTTATTTAAAAAAAGTTCTTCCTTTTTCATCCGAAATAACTTTTATTATATTTTTTTAATTGATTTTTTTACAAATTAAGTTACTGGTGGTACTACCTCTGATGATTTGACATTGTTACAGATATCAGGCCTCAAATCTCTCAAGAAGATAATGACAGACTTTGTGAAATGCCTGGAGAAGAGGAGATCAAGAAGGTAGTGTTTGAACTTAATGCTGAGAGTTCTTCTAGACCTGATGGATTTATAAGTTGTTTCTACCAGAAATGTTGGAGTATTGTAGGTCTAGATATTATTAAGGTGGTGCATGCCTTTTTTCAAGGTTCTACATTACCAAAGTCTATTACTAATACAAATTTGGTCTTATTTCCAAAAAAAGATATCATTCAATCTTTTTCTGATCTTAGACCAATAGTTTGAGTAATTTTATTAACAAAGTTATTTCTAGATTGACTCATGACAGGTTAGAAGGGTTGCTACCTTATTTAATCTCTCCTCATCAATCTAGATTTGTTAAAGGCAGGAGTATTACTGAAAATGTGTTACTGGCCCAAGAAATTATTGTTGATATTAGAAAAAGAGACAAACTTGCTAAGTGGTGATTAAATTGGAAATGGCTAAGGCATATTATAGAGTTGATTGGAGATTCTTGATGAAGGTCTTAGAAAAAATGGGTTTTGAGTTAAGATGGATGAACATGGTGTGGAAATTAGTGGCTAATAACTTGTACTCTGTATTAGTGAATGGGGAAGAACATGGATTTTTTCACTCTACTAGAGGAGTAAAGCAAGGGGACCCTCTATCTCATGCTTTATTTATTTTGACTACTAAGGTTCTATCCAAAGCTCTTAATCACTTGTTTTATAACTATGAGTTTAAGAGTTATGGATTACCTAAGTGGAGTGATCAAATTAATCATATGGCCTATGCAGATGATACTATCATTTTTGCTAATGTAGATAAAAGATCTCTGCAATTAATAATGGAAAATCTTACTCGTTATGAATCTTAGCCTGGTCAATTGATTACTAAAGGAAAGAGTTTATTTTATATGTTTAGTAAGGCTGTTCACTTTGTGATTCAAGAAGTGGAAGATGTTACTGGTTTTCAGAGAGGTAGCTTTCCCATGATATATTTAGGATGTCCTATTGGACATGCTAAAAAGAAGAAGGTACACTTTTCTTAACTCATCAAAAAGATTCAGAACGAACTACAGGTTTGGAAAGGGAAGTTACTCTCTTTTGGAGGTAAGGTAGTGTTAATTAACTATGTTCTTCAAAGTATCCCCATATACCTGCTATCAGTTATGAATCCACCAAAATGTGTTATATATGACATTCACAAAATCTTTGCCAAGTTTCTATGGAATTTCAAAAAAAAGGGCAGAGCTAAGCATTGGATAGAGTGGCAAGATATTTGTCTTCCCAAAGAGGAGGGTGGTCTTGGTTTTAAATCCCTTTTTGATGTTTCCAATTCCTTATTTGCTAAATTGTGTTGGGACTTGCAATACTCTTTGGTCCAATTTTATGTGGAACAAGTATTGTAAGAGACATAGTCCTCGGATTGTGGAATGGAGAAGGGGTTCTCATGTTTGGAAGCTAATGTTACTAGCTAGGGATTTCTTTGACCAGGAAATTTGGTGGGAACCTAGAGCTGGGCAGGTCAGTGTTTGGTTTGACAATTGGACCCAACTAGGTGCTCTGTATTTTCATCTCCATATTGATCATGTTCAGGAGCATATTGAAGAAGTACATCAGCTTATAGATGAGAAGGGTTGGAATATGGGCAGGTTACATGATAATTTTTCAGAAGAGGTGTGTTCAACTATTCAACAAATTTTAGGGTGAGGTCAAATATTAGATGAAAGAGATAAAGTTTGGTGGATACCTACTGGAAATGGTGACTTCACAGTTGGTAGTGCTTGGGAACTGGTTAGACATAGACAAGACAAGAAGGAGAACATTATGCATATCTGGGAGAAGGGAATTCCTTTCAAAGTTTATTTTATGATGTGGAGGTTGTGGTAAGAGGGTACATGTAGGGGAGGTTCTAGTAAGAATGAAGATCACTAATGAAGTTGAATGTTGTTGTTGTGATATTGGAGTACCAGAAATTGTTGATCATCTTTTTATTCATTGTTCTTTGTCCAAGAGTCTGTGGAAACTGTTTGCAGAAGCTGCTAGAATACAAGGACCCCTAATGCAAATAATACAAGTCATTGATTCATGATGGAAAGTTGATTGCTGCTCAAAGTTAAAACCTTTGTTTAAGGCATTCCCTGCTTTCATTATTTGGTTCATTTGGAAGAGAAGAGATGTTATTAGAAATGGTGGTTCTATGTCTAAACATACTTTAATCCTAGGTGTGAATAAAATGATTTTATTGTTGGCTAAAGTTAGATATCCATGGTTGACTGAAATACCTAATACTAGGCCACTAATTGTTAAACATGTGGAAGAATATGCTCCTTTAAACTGCTGCAAGGTAGTGGCTTGGAAACTCCCTTCCCTGGGGAGTTTCAAATGAAATATTGATGGATGTAGCAAAGAAAATCCTAATCTTAGTGCATTGGCATTTTGTATGAGGAATGATGAAGGTGATTTGGTATATGTTGAGTCACATGAAATGGGAGAAGTTTCAGCAATTGAAGCTGAAATAAGAGCAGTTAAACAAGGTCTGGATTACTGTGTTCAAAAGGGGTTGTCTACTATTAACTAGAGAAATTGATTCCTTGATTACTAAGAAAATCCTGGATGGGATTGTTGTTATGAATGTGAGAAACATAAAGTTTTCAATGCACAATAGGAATGTGGAGGTGGTTCACACATTCAGAGAAGGAAATATACTAGACGATTTTTAACTAATAATATTATTGATTTTGCAGGTATAGATATACAGAGATATTTCCACATACAAGAGTTGCCATAACAAGCACAAGCCATCAGTCAATTGGAAAAGAATCAAATCCCTAATTTGAGAATAAAAAAGATGCAAAATAGGGGCTTTACCACAGATGCACAAATTACAAGTTGATATGCAGGGCTACGACAGGAAGAATTACAAGAGAATAATATCAAGACAAGAATACTACACTGCAACAAGAAAAAATAAAGTCACCATCAGAACTTAGTATAGTATTGTGTATTTTTATTTCTGTGATGAGATCGATATTAGGATGCTTACCTCTCTAGATCTGAAATCATACACGGTGGTATTAGCTTCGTCGAAGCTCATCCTATGTAAGATCGATGATTTACAAAGAATAATGCTCTAATATTGGTATGAACTGAAACGGAAGTCCAATTGATTCCTTACAAAGAGTGATTTTTGTGTGGCCTCCTCCATCATGCAGCTTGATCCCAGCTAAGATGTTCACTCATTAAGTTGAAGAAGTCTTCTTGGGTGCTGAATCATGGCGCCAGTGAGATCCTTTTGACGTATAAGTGATTACACTCCGAACTTGGGTGCGTTGATGATTTTAGTTGGTCTATTGGAGTCGATGCTAGTGAAGGCGGGCATTAGGCCGACATTCCATCGGAGAAGATGAAGCCTCATTGTAACACCCCAGAATGTTTTTTGAACTAAGACTCGAACTGTTCTTCGGAGTGAGTAAGATTTTACCAAGGAATTAAAAATTTCTTAAGTGTTAAGGTCACTAGATGTAGCACCTTGAGTTCCAAGAAGAACTAAAGAGAGTTCACTCAAGTCATTCCTAAGTTCTTCTAAGATTTGGGTCAACTTCAAACAACCATAACCTTTAGTAAAGAATTATTTAGTTGTGCTACAAGGTATTAAATTAAATGTCATTGAATTATCTTTCCAACGCCACTGAATTTGCTAAGTTTTGAGGTCGGATGAGTGAGATATGCCCTTTTGAAGTCAAGATGTACAGTTAAGGAAAGTTACCCGAAAATAGTAAGGGGTATTTTGGTCTTTTCCGTACCCAATCAGATTTAATTCATTTTTAGTAAGTTTTTAAGGGTCTAATATGATTAGGTTCAATTTAATAATCCTAATATACACCTAGGGTTTTAGTTGAGAGTTCAAGAAGAGAAAAGAGGAAAAGATCAAGGCGTTCATCGAGATTATTGAGAGTTGTTGCGGATTTTCGCTATAGGTTTGATCCCTAAGAGGTATGTAAACTTCCATAGTGTTGGGTTTGTTCACCCACATGTCAATCATGTTAAATTCAGCGAAATTTGTTCTAAAAAGTTGAAAGTTTGGTGTTCTTGAATTGTGTTCTTGAAATTGGCTTTCGTTCTTGAGTTTAGATGAGATAGATGAGTTCTTAAGGAAATGGTGTCGATTTTAGAGTTGTGTTTGATTCAATTCTTGTGACATGTACTAGGTATCTGAATCTAAAGAGAAGTTGAGCAAAAGAATCAAATTTAAGTGAATTGGGGTTAGAAAACGAAGAAGGAAAAAGTCAGGCAAATATGGCAACCTAGTCCTCATCGCGAACCTGCCTCCCCATTTAACAGAATTTTTCTTCGCGTCGCGGAGAGGTCATGGACCCCTCTGCCTCAAAATTTATTTCGCGACCAAATATTAAAATGCATCTCCGCGTCGCGGACTTGCTTCCAGACAGTGATTTCTTGATCGTTTCCCATGTTTAACTATCTAAAAATATTCTTAAACATCACGAGATCTTTCCTATCACAAAACATAAGATTGAATTCATAATTCAAATTCAAGGTAGAGAGAGCTAAGAGTTAAGTCTTGAGAGTTCTTTCAAACATTTTGAGAAAGTCCCTTTGAGTATTTTTGAGGAGTCTTTTACAATTTCTAATAACTTATTTCAAGATTCGAGCAAGTGAGTATGAGAGTGGGTAGAATGTATTCATGAGTCTACTTTATCATCACGAGATCTTTCATATTATGAACCATAACTCTAGAATTCATATTTCACATTCAAGAGAGAGTTCATAGTAGAGTTCAAGAGAGTCTTTGAGTTCAATTGTGAATCCTTTGAGATCAATTATCGATTTGAACTAAGTTTTGAGGAAGTAAGTATGAGAATGAGAAGAGGTGTATGCATAAGTTCCATAATGTTCTTTAGACCTTTGAGTAGAGTCGTTCATGCTCATAAATTCCACATGAACCCTATGAGTCGAGCAGTCTACAGATGAGTAGTATCATTGAGTCTTGAGTTCTGAGTATTGAGGTTCTTTATTTCTATTAAGATCCTTGAGTTGAGTCGCTCATGTTCATAATTCCACATGGACCCTATGATTTGAGTTATAAATTTTAAAAAGCTTTTTAAAGCCAACACTTGAGTTCTTAAACTGAGTTTTGAGAAAGTAAAGATGAGTTTTGAGAAAAGATTTTTCTAAAACATGATTAGTATGACAATCGAGTATGCCATCAAAGTATGAGCAGTATAGTATCTAGATATATTATCAATTTTTATGCAGTATGACTTCCCGAGTCATCAATGATCATATTATAATATGATTTTTGAAATGTTTTTGAGAAAGAGCAGAGTTGAGTTCATTTTCTTTAAAATGATTTATGGGAACTAAGTATTCCCATAAGTAAATGTTTTCACATTTAAAAGAGGAGGAAACTGAGATTTCCAAAAGTGTTTTGAGCAGTTTTAGTAACATCTTTTTAAGAGAATGATTTTTGAGTAATAATCTCAAAACACAGAAAGAGTTATGTTTTTTAAACATATGACCTAAGTATATTTTGGGAGTAGTATTGAGCACCGATATGGGATGAGTTCAGATAACTCAGGTCTCCATAAACCATGTATCCAACGTGGGTAGAAAGGGTCATACTTTTTAGATGATTCCTTATTGCTTTTTAGCATAGACTAGTGGATCCACTTAATTGAGGCGTTCTATATCCCGGCAAGTTATAGGACAGTTCTGGCAGTGTGGGCGAGACGTTGTGCATCATCACATAGCTCATAGTGATGGTTGTCGGTTAGAGAAACTCCCACAGAGTTATATTTTATTTTATTATATACAAATTAAGTTGCTATTGTATTCTTCAATACATTGAGTTGCTATCTATTGTTTTAAAAGCTTTCCATATATTGCATCTTTTATTGTTGCTTTAATCTTGAGTATCTTAAGCTGAGCACCTTTGAGTTGAGTTGAGTATCTTCAGTTGAATTGTGCTTCATTGAGTCGAGTACCTTATTGTTGAGTTGATCCCCATTTCACTGAGTTGAGAACCTTATTTCTAAGTTGAGTATCTTACCCTTGAGTATTTCTGAGTTGAGTAAGTTTGACTAGTTTTGAGTATCCTTGAGTATTCCTTGAATTGAGTTGAACTATGTTTCTTTGAGTTGAGTTGAGTTGAGTTGAGTTGAGTGAGTTGAGAAGAGGTAAGTATGTTTCCTTTTTATCAAGTTCAAGTTTATGTTTATGCTTTAGAATTTCCCTTACATGCTCGTACATTCCACGTACTGAGCCATTTGGCCTGCATCGTTTTATGATGCAGATACATGTATTCAGTGTCATCAACAGGAGCTTCATTGATATCACATGGAGTTCGAGTTAGCTATGGTGAGTCTCCCTGCTTCCGGAGGGTTCCACTTTTACTTTCAGTTATATCAGTTGTTAGGATGTCGTGGGTCTTGTCCCGACTTCCATCTTTGTCAGTTAGAGGCTTCATAGATAGACAGTAGAGTTTTAGAAGTCTGTTCATTTATTTTGTTAAATGATTTAAAGACTTAAGTTGCCTATTTTATCCCGAGTTGAATAATTTATTTTTATTCAGAGTTTTTCATTTGAGTTAAAGTTTTGTAATTGAGTTTCATGAATTTTTATTTAGTTTTTAGCTTTGTATGCTTGAGTTAGTCTTCTGCTTGTAGTCAACCAGGATGAGAGTTCGCTTCGGGACCAGAAATAGTTCTTGAGTGCCACCCACGTCCAGGGCATAGGCTCGGATCGTGACACTCATCTGGTGTGATTTTGAGGAATGTCGGACCAACTAAGTGTGGGAACCATTTTCCAAATTGGTTACTTACTGCTTCTTTAATTTTTTTTATTTTATTTTATTGTTGTTTCTTTCCTGGGGTGGGCAACTTTTGGCTCTTAGATCATATATTATCTCTTTGTTTTTATTTAAAAAGAAGATATGTTTGAATTTTAAAAAAAAATTGATTTTTTTTCCGCTTCATATTTAAATATGATTGTCTTTCTTAAGACAAGTGTTAGATTTGTGCACTCATATTTTGTGATTGATAGCTATAAGACAAGTGTTAGGTTTGTGCACTCATATTTTGTGATTGATAGCGAAAAGAGCATCCACAACTTTAAAATTCTGAATCTGCCACTGCTGACTTGTCTTAGTGGGAAATAGACAAGTGTCATCACGTTCATTTTGAGAGGTTTCACTATTGAGTGTTTTTATCCACTTAACTTCCTTCATCCTCTAATTTTGCTGATGGCATTAACTCAATAAATTTGATTTTTTTGAAAAAAAAAAAAAAAGTGATTAAAATGCAACAATTATATACTTTAGTTTAAATTAAATTGCGAACATAATATATTTGATTTCATATGAAATTTGGAGACAGCAAAGAAACATCATATCATGTTGTAAAATTAAACATCATCATATAATATACGTCTGGACATTACTTAAAAAGTTTATTATATATAGAAGCATTGCAGATTGATCGTGTCTCAAACTTCATTCTTCCGTTGATGAATCATATTTGTGAAGCCAGTATTGAAATCAGAATAGATAGATGAAACTTTTGATATGTTGCCATTGAGTTCTTGAATTAGGCTCACGTTCTGCACCATGCTATCGTGCGTTCTCGATTGATGGTTCTCGTTAACTTGTTGAATCAATAATCTGTTTCGATCTAACACAGACTGCACCTGTCTAAAATTGTTGGAAAAATTGTTCCACATCTCTGAATCACCTTCTTCCATATTAAAATCTGTACAGTTATCACGAACACGATGATTATTAATCTTACGGGAATTTGATTTGGCTATGGTTTGACGACGACGATTGAAGTTAGAGGTGTCTTCCATTGATATTTATATGTTAAAAGGATAAAGGAACTTTCTAGTGTTGGATGATAGTTATAATTATATTGTTGTGCTATTTATAGAGCCAAGGAAGAGTCATGATATGTTAAAGGTAGGAAATATGTGAAGGATTTTAAGCCACACTTCTTGAGATAAAAAATAAGTAAAATATCTTCTCATGAAGAATCATACACAAAATATCTAGACAACTATCTACAGAAAGTACTTTCTTTGTATTTCATTTTTTTTAAAGTAATATCTAGTCAGTGTTGAAATATGAAGATTTTTGTTATTTAATTCAAAGTTTAAAAAAGAAAAAAAAAACTTAAAGGTATATAGATTTTTATAAATTTCGGAAAAGGGTCTAATATACCCCTCAACTTTGTCATTTAGAACTGATATATCCCTCGTTATTAAAGTGGCTCATATATACCTTTACCATTATACAAATGGCTCATATATACCTTTACCATTACAAAAGGAACTCGCATATACCCTTTATTTAAAGAAAGTGGAAAAAATAGTTTTAAATTTATTTTTTCAACTTTAAATTTTAAAAAAAAATCATGTAGTGGTGTATGTATATGATCCTTCTAGCAAAGTTCAAGGTAGAATTTAATATTTTTCATACAAAAATTATTTTTTGATTTCTTTGATTATCATTATTCGAGTTTCTTATTCTTTTTTTTCTTTCATTCTTTAGTGTAAAGAAAAAATTTAAAACTAATTTTTTTTTTGCGGCTATATTATAATTTAGTTTTTGTATTTGTGAAAATAAAATAAAATAAGGGACATCTATAATAAATTTTACAAGAAAATTAGTGAAACATAAATAAATGTGACCATCAAAATAATAAATTTAAATTAGTCGTTGAAACATAAAAGTTAGAAAAAAAATATGTGTGAGGAGGATCTAATATACCTCATATGGATTATATTTTTATCAAAAAAATAATTAAAAAATTAAATTAACATTAACGTTTTCACTTCCGTTAGAGAAAAAGGATATATGTGAGTCATTTGTATAACATCGGGGTATATATGAGCCACTTTCATAACGATGGGTATATCACCTCTAAATGGCAAAGTTAAGTGGTATATTATACCCTTTTTCCCATTTATTTTTATATAAATTACAAATTTTTTTATATATATAATCGTCAATATTGCCTTTATAGCCTTTAGTGGATCCACATTAGCTCAGTCGATCCATATTAGCTAAGCTCAGGTTCCTTATCTTGGCAAGTATTGGACACCTTCTTTTTGGTGTGGAGCAGTATACTGAATTCCATGTTGTAGTTCACATGGTTTATGTCAATTTTAGTATCTCTAACAGTCAGACCTTTAGTTATTGCATGACATTGAACTTATGTATTTTAATTCAGTATATCTCAGTTTCATGATATTTTATTTGGTCATTACATCAACATGTTTTACATATTCATCATCTTAGTTATTAAGCTTATCATGCATTATCTAACATAATCAGTGCATTCAAAGTACTGATCACATACTTTTTACCTATATTGTTTGATGACATCGGTTTTAACACGTTCAAAATCTAATCCGCGGTTAGTTCTACCTCTAACCACCTTGCAACAGTGTTTGGTGAGTCCTCATCTCTCTGAGCACAATACTTATATTTCTTTTCAGGCATTATTTTCAATTTTCAGACAATTATAATTAGCTAGGGGCTGATCTTAACAACTCATGTTAGAGGGGTTTTTTAGACACTTAATTTTGATTCCGATCATATATACTCAAATATTTAATTATCGATTATGATTCAATTTTAAATACCCAAAATACATACAGACTAGAGCTGTCAAAAAGGCTCGGCCCAGCCCCACCCGGCCCAAGCCTCGTGGGTCAAGGAATTTGAAGGGCTAGGATGGACTGATCCTTCATTTGGTAGGGCCTGATAATGCTCAACCCAACCCAACCCAAACCCCAGAAGGGCCGAGGGCTGGGGCAAGCTAGCCCTTCTTTTTTCTTTTTTTCTTTTCAAACTTATAATTCTATAATATCAAGAAAATGAGAAGATTTTCAAATCAAATATGGCAAACAATGGTGTTGTTTCAATAACACTAGCAAAAAATCTAGTGTAATTAGTATGTATCTCACATACCAGATGCGCGAATGAGATAAGAGAGTGACAAGCAAGATGGGAGGGAGGCAAGGGCACAATATTTGTCTATGTATCCTAGATACATGCGAATCTACTTGGATATAGTGTATCTAGAACAAATTAACATAATTTGAGTCTATATATTTCGAGATACATGCATCTGGACATACCAAAATTTGGTAAGATTCATAATATTACAACATAATGTGTATTCAAGTAATTAGATTATATACTAGTGAGATTATTGTAAGTTACCTTTAAAAAAAAATTGGCCCATGGGCTGACCCCGGTCCACCACTGATCAAGCATCAAGGGCCAAGGACTTATATGAGTCGGGCTTATAAGCCCTAGTTTTAAATGGGCTTGAAAAATCATATCACAACCCTATCCCAAAGTATTGACCACATACTTTTTGCCTATATTGTTTGATGACATAGGTTCCAACGTTCAAAATCTAATCTGCGGTTAATTCTACCTCTGACCACCTTGCAACAGTGTTTGGTGAGTCTTCATCTCTCTGAGCACAATACTTATATTTTTTTCCAGACATTATTTTCAGTTTTCAGACAATTATAATTAGCTAGGGGCTGATCTTAACAACTCATGTTAAAAAGGCTTTTTAGACACTTAATTTAGATTCCGATCATATATACTCAAATATTTGATTATCGATTTTGATTCAATTTTAAATACCCAAAATACATACAGACAAATCAATATTAATTTAATTGCGATTGTTGCATAGCAAAGAGAGGTGACATTATCATGTGAATAGGGCAGGGGTGGAATTATACAAAAGCGAAATATTTAAGGCGACCCTCTTAAATGAAGTGGGGTAAGTTTAATAAATGTCTTCTCTGGATTCTCATTTTTTTTTTTTTTAAGAATGAAAAAAGTGTAAAAGGTCACAATTTGGCCAAAACAAGCTCTATTAAGAATAAAGGGTTTTGCTAGAAGAAAAATATCATATAGAGCTTTCAAACAAGAAAAATAAGAGAAGGGGATCTTTTCCTCTCATTGTGAACTTTTGCTGACCATCACTTTCTTTTTTGTTGCTTTTATAATCAAATTCATTATTATCTCTGTCCATTTTTATTTATCATGTTACAATTTTTGTAAATTTATTTGATTAATTTTCAAAGTTAAATTAGATTACATTAATTTGATATTTTAAACAAAAACTTTAGATATTCAAAAACTATATAAAAAGTACTATAAATTGCAATTTTATTGTATATCAATATAATAAAAAATACATCATAAAATGTTAGTCAAAATTCTTATAGTTTGATTTTAAAAAAGGAAATCATGACAATTAAAAGTGGACGAAGGGAGTATATAATTTACAGAAAAGGATCAAAATTGCCCTTGAAGTATGTCTATATGAAATAAATTATTTATACCATCTGTTACATTCTGAAATTAAAAATGTTCCCATTGTTATTCTAAGAGACCACAAATATCATCAATAGTTAACAACCCAATTTTTAAAGATGTGGTAAGCCATGTGGGACTGATCCCTCCACCTAAGTGTTGTCAACTAGAATTTACTACAAGAAATTGGCAACGCTTAGGTGGAGGGATTAGTCTCACATGGCTTGCTACGTCACTAAGAATTTGGATTGTTAACTCTTTAAGGTATTTGTGGTATTTTGGAATAATGGCGAGGACATTTTTTATCCCAAAATATAACAAAGGATATAAATAATGTATTTGGCATAGTTCAAAAGTAATTTTGACCCTTATCTATATAATTAATTAGAAGAATGAACTGTTTTGTGTTAAAAATAAAGATTATCAATTATAAAGTGTAGAAACATGAATGGCAACATGAATTATTGCACTGCAATATTTGGATGTAGCTCGTAGCTAGCCTCGTACGGTAGTACTCTGTCGTCTTTTTTCTTTTAGAAATTTTTTTTATGATTTGTAGATAGTTTTATTAATAAGTTAATTCAGAGGTACGTTTAATTGAACTTTCAACAATAAAAATTTCCTCTCAACTTTTTTATAATATTTGGCCTGAAAATTTTATAAATGACATATATAAGTCTAATGATTTTAAGTTATGACAGTAGAATAATACTTTCAAGTTGTAACAATAAAAAATTTCAGGTTATAACAGTTTATTAAAAAAAAAGTTTTAAATTACTAATAAAAAATAATTTTTAAAAAGTAATAAAAAGTAAAAAAATGCAAATAGTTGTAGTAATTAATTTGAATACATTAATGATAATTAATAATTGCCATAAATTAGTAGATTCAAAACAAAATAGGAATATTTGTTTTCCTTTTTTTACTCTAACCAGTTAAAAGATTTCAAAAACCAGATATTCTTCTTTTGTTCAATGGTTTTAAAATAATAATAAAAATGAGTTTTAAAAAGTAATAAAAAGTAAAAAATGAAAATAGTTGTAGTAATTAATTTGAATACATGGCCATAAATTTAGGAGATTCAAAACAAAATAGGAATGTTTGTTTTCCTTTTTTTACTATAATCAGTTAAAAGTATTTCAAAAACCAAATTTTTTTCTTTTGTTCAAACTTTTCTCTCTCCTCAAATTTTTTTTCCTGTAATTGGCGTCATTCACTACTAGTTTCAAATAGTTTTGGTTCAATAATCTTCATTTTGTTGTAATGGACGGTTTCTTATTGATATTAATAAAACATGATGGTAGATGGAATCATTCTGGTTAGTATTCATTGCGATTTATTATTTGTATTTTTATACTAATGAAACGTAAAAAATAATAATTTAAGAACAATGAAACTGAAAATAAAATTTTCTGATTTTGCTTGTGTATAATTTATTTAAATTGTGATGTTTTTTGTATGAACATTCGTTTCTTCATATTACATAATAATTCTTGTGAAACTTGACTAAATGTTGGTATGAATTTTTCGTATATTGTTTTTGTAATTTGTATACTGTTTTTTGTAATTAGTATTCAATGCGATTTATTTTTTGTATTTTAATATTACTAAAACTGTGAAAAAAAAATTAAGAATAATGAAACTGAAAATTATGTATGCTGGTATTCAGATTTTGTTTGTGTATAATAGTTTTAGTTATGGCGTCTGAACATTACATAAAATTTGTTTAAAATTGGTATAGATTTTGATATGAACATTTTTTTTTTTTTGTATGTTTCTAGTTAAAAAAATTACATAACTTTTTTTGAAATTGGTATACTGGTTATACCATGTTGGTACAATTTTGACATTATATTGAAATGAATTTCGTATACTATTTATTTAATAAATGACAATTGATTGTTAAAAGTATTATTAATTTTTTTGGTATGATTCTGGTATAAAAATTGACGTAAATTTTGTATGAAATTGGTATAACAATAAGATTAAATTTGTATGAAAATTTATAGTTTTTATGGCGTGAATCTCGTATGATTCAATTTCTATTTTTGGCATTATATTTTTGTTGGAATTGTGCATAGTAGTGGGATGAAATTGATATATTGTTTATTTAATAAAAGATAATTACTAGTTATAAATTGTATGATTTCGAATATTTTTTGCATGAATCTGATATGAATCAGTGTTTACTTTTGGCATGAAATAGGTATAAAAAGTATGCATAAAAATGGTATGAAATTCTCATACTAATATAACATATGTATAAAAGTTATTTGTACTTTCGTATCATGTAATACATACACAATAATTTATGATGGACCGGAAAAATATTCAATTCGAAAAGTGTTGAAGCATAAATTATTGTCGTCTGGTTCAAAAAGAATTATAGGAAGACCACAACTTGAACGTTGGAAAGGGCTTGCTGATGTGAAGTTCAAAATGTTTAAGGTTACGTGCAGTACATGTCGTCAAGTGGGAAAAAAAAGACATAATTTATTTTTATTTAGATTTGGTTGTTTTATTGTGACAAACTCATGTTTTTTGATTTATTTTGTCTTTTAAGTTAATAAATTATAATTTCATAACATTTATTATGTGTACTAGCCAACCTACAACTAGTTAATGTCGTATCCAATTTGTATACATTTGGTATCAGACTGCTATTTCATTGGAAAAATTGAAAAAAAAACATGGAATTGAGATTTCAAACGAATTAGCCAACCTAAAACTAGTTAATGTTGTACTCAATTAGCATACATTTGGTATCTAACTGATATCCAATTGAAAATTTGAAAAAACACGTAATTGAGATTTCAACTAAATTAGTCAATCTTTCTAGTTAATTTTGTACTCAATTGGCATACATTTGATATCGAACTGATATTCCATTGGAAAATTTGAAAAATCAACATATAATTGAGATTTCAACTGAATTAGTTTGCCTAAAACAAGTTAATATTGTATCCAATTGGTATACATTTGGTATCTAACTGTATCCCATCAGAAAAATTGAAAAATCAACATGTAATTGAGATTCAACCAAATTAGATAACCTAAAACAAGTTAATGTTGTAACCAATTGGTATCCATTTGATATCCAACAGATATCCCACTTGAAAATGGAAAAAACAAAATGTAATTGATATTTTCAATTGGTATTAAACTGGTATCCAACTAAAAAATTTAAGTCTATTTGTATCAAATTTCGACTGAGTAAGTCAATCTAAACTAATTAACATTGTATCCAATTGGTATCCATTTTGAAAACCTAATTGTAACAATGTATACAATTGATATCTAAATAGAATTTTAAGATATTTAATTCTTATTACTTTGTATATGCGATTTTTTTCAAACTAAAATCTCAATCTAAAATCGTTTGCTGCTGATATCCAATTGGTATCTAGGTTGAAAAATTATGACTAATACTACATGAAATTGGTATCCAACTGGTGGCCAACTTTTATCCATCTGGGTTTAATTAAGCCTTGCAATGTATATTTATATACTCAACATAAAACATACTCTTGATTTTCAAATATCATGAATGAAAATCAATAAAATTTGTTTAATACTGCATAGTATATATTATTACCAAAAATTGAAGCAAAAATTAAACAACATCCTCAAATCATGAAACTCTAAGCCAATCATCTATCTGACAACTGATCTCTTTGATCTTGGTGTAGAATAATTGGTAGTATCCAGATCATGTTCTTTTGCTATGCTTGGTCCATCAATTTTCCTAGCAACAACACCAGTTACTTCACTCTCACTAATTGTGTCATCAACGTTCTTACTTCTTCCATACTACCATGGGATTGTGGCGTACCTTTGATGATATTTTACATCTATGTCAATTAGGGGTGTGCAAAAACCGATTTAACCAATAAACTGAACCGAAAAAAACACTATTGGTTTATTGATATTGGGTTATTGGGCTAACGGTTTTTAAACGGTTTTGCAAATTTTTGTATTGGGTTATTGGTTCGGTTTCCGGTTTTATAATTTTTGTTAATGGTTAAACCGATAACCCAATAAGACTATACTAAATTTACTAGTCTTATTGGTAATGGTTAAACGATTGTTACTTTCACACTTTTTGTTAATGGTTAAACGATTGTTACTTTCATACTTTTTCCTTTGAATGTGTCTAGTGTCTAAACTTGCAAGAAAAATGATTGTTACTTTTATGATTATTACTTTCATGCCAAATCCTGGAAAAATCATATGGTTTATTTGAAAATTTTCTTATCGTGTATATAATATATATGAGTATTTTCTTATTGGTTAAACCGAAAACCGAACCGTTAAGTACCATAAACCGATTAATCAAAAACCAATAAGAAATATGTTATTGGTTTGGTTATCGGTTTGAAGTATTTACAAACCGAAAATCGATAAACCGAACCAATAACACCTAAAACCGAACCGAACCGACCGATGCGCACCCCTAGGTGGATGCACAATAATTGAGGGGACTAAAGTATTTCTTCTTAATATACTCTTAACATAAGATTTTATATATATTTAATATTCAACTCGCTCAATCAGGCTCTTCCCTCCCTAGATCGTAATGTGGTTCTACTAATGTAAACTTGTATTTAAATAAAGGTTTAAGTCATCCATAGTTATTTAAAGTTGTCCCCATATTTTACTTGGACACCTCATCTTAGACTTGTTCCAATTGAACACTTGTACAAATAAATTTCTTTCACCTATCACACTTTGAAACAATCAGCTAAAAAAAAGGTGTGTACGATGACGTGCATGTCATAGTAACTAATCAAAAAAAGACATATGGTACGGGGGTAGAACAACAATAAAAAATAAATTAAAAAGAAAAAATATATTTCAAGCAAGAAAAAGAAAAAGAAAAAAAAAACCTCCTATTCTTTTTCTTCATTTGCCAGAAGCCAGAACCCTTCTCCTCCCAAAACACACACACATCAACAAACCATTGTATTCAAATCTGAGTTTTTTCTTCAAACATCAATTTATTNTGAAATTGGTATCCAACTGGTGGCCAACTTTTATCCATCTGGGTTTAATTAAGCCTTGCAATGTATATTTATATACTCAACATAAAACATACTCTTGATTTTCAAATATCATGAATGAAAATCAATAAAATTTGTTTAATACTGCATAGTATATATTATTACCAAAAATTGAAGCAAAAATTAAACAACATCCTCAAATCATGAAACTCTAAGCCAATCATCTATCTGACAACTGATCTCTTTGATCTTGGTGTAGAATAATTGGTAGTATCCAGATCATGTTCTTTTGCTATGCTTGGTCCATCAATTTTCCTAGCAACAACACCAGTTACTTCACTCTCACTAATTGTGTCATCAACGTTCTTACTTCTTCCATACTACCATGGGATTGTGGCGTACCTTTGATGATATTTTACATCTATGTCAATTAGGGGTGTGCAAAAACCGATTTAACCAATAAACTGAACCGAAAAAAACACTATTGGTTTATTGATATTGGGTTATTGGGCTAACGGTTTTTAAACGGTTTTGCAAATTTTTGTATTGGGTTATTGGTTCGGTTTCCGGTTTTATAATTTTTGTTAATGGTTAAACCGATAACCCAATAAGACTATACTAAATTTACTAGTCTTATTGGTAATGGTTAAACGATTGTTACTTTCACACTTTTTGTTAATGGTTAAACGATTGTTACTTTCACACTTTTTCCTTTGAATGTGTCTAGTGTCTAAACTTGCAAGAAAAATGATTGTTACTTTTATGATTAATTACTTTCATGCCAAATGCTGGAAAAATTATATGGTTTATTTGAAAATTTTCTTATCGTGTATATAATATATATGAGTATTTTCTTATTGGTTAAACCGAAAACCGAACCGTTAAGTACCATAAACCGATTAATCAAAAACCGATAAGAAATACGTTATTGGTTTGGTTATCGGTTTGAAGTATTTACAAACCGAAAATCGATAAACCGAACCAATAACACTTAAAACCGAACCGAACCGACCGATGCGCACCCCTAATGTCAATGTGACCCATATCAAAAACTTCATTGCTAATACATTCATCAAATAAACATGTGTACATGCCACAATCACTGAAAAAATATTGAAAAAAAATATTTTGAAAAAGAAAGTGAATTAATTATTATGAAAAAATTACAATAATTTAGGAATACATACTTTAATATTGGATCTTGTTAATATACATCATTGATAAATTCAACTTTGAGAGGATCGAGTTGAGCGGCAGTTTTCATTTGAATGGAGAAGAAGAACAATGGAAAAGTTGGAAGAGAAAGAAAAATCGGTGTGGATGGAAAGAGAATGTGGGTATGTGGAAGTGGGGTAGGGTGTGGCATGTGATAAGGTAAAAGAAATCCCTTGAAAGGTGTAATAAAGAACAAGAATCAAGGTAAAATTCCTAAAAAAAGTGTAAGAGATAATTATGGGAGATTCTTTATTTATATCATTTAATAATAAAAATAAAATTATAAAAGACTAATTATTTAATAAAATTAAATTAAATTGATTTATAAATAAAAAGTGATATGTTATAATCTGCAATTAAACTGTTATAAACAATAATATTTTAAAAGTAGATTTAAAATTCGTAATATTGCCCCTTAAATATATATGTGGGATGATTTTTCCTTTAAAAGAATGAGATATTTGACCAAGGTTTTGAAAAAAAGTATTTTTTGTCCAAAAGTACTTTTCTTTTTTTGAAAAAAAATATAATTATATTTTTTACAATAAAAAAAACTTTTGAAAAATACACAATTAAAAAACATAATATTTATAATTGATTCTACAATCAAAGCTCCAAAAATTCTGTATTGTGCTCTTTACTCTAAAAACTTCCCATTCAATTTTATGTGACGGTAATAACAACCAAATTGAAGGAATGTGAACACAAAGTTAGATATGAATATCGGTGAGAAAATAATTTTTTTTGCTTATCTGTTTTCATACCATTTAAGAATTAAAAAGAAAAAGTCTTTTAAATCTTTTACGTACTTCAAAGTGTGACGATGTGATTAATAGTAACATATATATCTCTCTCTCTATATATATATGAATTCAAAATTTAACTAAGTAAATGTATATTATCACGATACACCCTTTTCGTTTATGACAAACATATTAGGCTTATTATGGAAAATAAATTCAATTTGGGTGTATTTGGTTGGAAGAACAATATTTAATTTTCATGGAATTTTTTTTCTTTAAAATAAGTGGAGGTTTTAACTTATATTTTAGTGTTTGGTAAGTATGAAAAGAAGTTATTATCTCATGAGAACTTATATGTAGTTTAGAAAAATACTATGAAGGTGAAATGAAGTGGTGAGGGAGGGTTTGGGGTGGAGGGGGTGGAATAGTCATTGGGTGGATGGGAATGAGACAATACATTTAGAATGTGACTTATGAAACTTGTTCTTCCTACTTTCATCAGAAAATTAATTTTCCTCATTTTTAAAGAACTTGTTTTCTTGAGAAACTATTTTCTAAAACATTTTGATCAACCAAATACGAAAAATTGAATGAAAAGTATTTTCATCCATACCTAACACACCGAAATGTTTAGAAGTTTGTGTCGAAGAACTCTTGGGTAACAAACGCGGACCAATACCAAATATATATCGGGTGTACATAATTTGGATTTTCCAAATACCAAATCAAATCAATTGTGTCAGATTTTTAATCTATAATCCAAATTAAATCAACGTGTCGATTTTTTTCACCCTCGGATGGGGTTTCGATAAAGTCTTCATACAAAACATAAAACTTATACTTGAAATATTTCTTTAATCTTGGTAAGATACAACTACATATCTAACGTGTTTCTTAATTTTAGAAAAAAAAAATAAAATAAAATAAAATAAATATATATATATATATATATATAAAAATTAGATAAGTGATGATATTGTACTAAAATATTCAGCAAAAAATGATAATGAAATTGTACAAAACAAAAATCGCAAATTAACAATCTATGACAAAAATAATCATAATTTAAAAGTACTTAGTAAAGCACAGCTAAAAAGTATTAGAAGGCGTTTGGATTGGCTTAAAAGTTGGTCAAATCTACTTTTAAGTCAGTTTTTGGCTTCTGAAAGTGTTTGTCAAATATAAAAAAATAACTTAAAATAAGTTGGGAAGTGTTTGGCAAGGTCAAAAATGACTTAAAATAAGTCAAAAACCAAAAGTAGGTCTCCCCCTACTTTTTATATTTTGACTTAAAAGTCATTTCAGTTTGACTTTTTATTTTTTACTTAAAAACTACTTTTTTTAAGTCAATCCAAATGGACTCTTAATTACATAATTAAACACTAAAGATAGAAGCTAAGTTATGTATTTTCTTGTTTAAATTATTTAATGCAAAATTAACGAATAAATATCTAATATTATTATCATTTCTGGTGTTGAAATTATTTCTAGCATTAATAGTGATCCGATTTTGATTTGAGCTTTGAATTTATAACATGCATCTATAAGGTATACAAACTTAGAAAAATTACATATCTACACATTCTTATTTACCATATTTTCTATTATTCCCTATCATTTCAAGATATTACAAATTAAAATCCCTCTTTTTTCTCCAAAACCAAACTCATCCGGATACATTGCTGATCAACTCCCAAAGCCACGCTTCCCTTTTCCTATTTTCACTTCTTCAATCTCTCCCTATTTTCATTCCCGCAATCTTATCAATTACTTCCTTCATTACAATTTGAATTTCAAAATCTCTCTCTCCAATCAATTCATGAAAAAAACACCCAAAGNGGGGGGGGGGGGGGGGGGGATGTCAAGTTGTTGGTGGCGCCGATAAGGATTTTGGGTCATGATCCATGGGTGACGCCATTGTTGAAAGTGAAAAAAAAGTTACGGGAGTTTATATAGAGCAAAGTAGAAAATGTAGAAGAATTTCTTCACTATTTTTATTTTTATTTTAGCACATCAGATTGCTTATTTTTTTGATCATTTGTTGTTCAACTTTTTTTCTGATACAAAAAAAAGGGGGAGTAGAACATGTTGATAAACACCCTTCTCTACCCAAGGTTCATATTTTTAATGTATCTAGTTGATTTTGATTCATAAACTTATGTATAATGCCTTCGTTTCAACTTTTGGATACATTAAATTAGTCTTTGTTAGTGTTATCACTATTCTGATGCATCACTGCTACAATAGCTTTTGTTTTATGCAATGTATCATGTTCATATTTAAAGTATTGATACATAACCTTAATGTTGTTGAATCTTCGATTAGTGTTTATCCTTCTCAATATAAATGTACTTGATACATAAACACTACCTAATGTATCATTTATATGTATCATGTTCTACAATGCACCAATTAATCAGTTGTGTGTTATGTATCTGCACTCTTTAATGTATGTTCAGTCTTATCCAACTTAGAAGGCTATGTATATGTATATATTAGGGAAAAAAGTCTGAAAAATACTTCAACTTTGGCCGAAATTGCTGTTACGATACCAAACTTTATAGAGGACCTTTTACCTCCCTGAACTATTTAATAGTGTATTTTAAAGGTATATATGTGCCCACGTGGACACATTACTATTTAAAATGATGAAATATTTATGATGTCCATGTAGGCACATATATACCTTTAAAATACACTATTAAATAGTACAGAGGGGGTAAAAGGTCCTTTCCAAAGTTTGGTATCGTAACAACAATTTCGACCAAAGTTAAAGTATTTTTCAGATCATTTTCCTTATATATTACCCAATAATAATCTTGATACATATTAATGACTAGTGTGTATAACACATATCTGATACACATTGATGACCATGATACATTTATACAAATTAATGCTAAATACCATTCTTTGGCAATGATACATTCATACAAATTAATGCTAAATACCATTTTTTGGCAATGATACATTCATACAAACTAATACTACATGTATCTAATACTTAATATCTATCACACAATAATATTTCGATATAAAGCCAAATATTTTACAAGCAATCTTTACTTCTCTAATGTATCTGTAGGATTGTAGTACTTAACAATTGTAATGACCCATTAGATCATTTTGAGTACTAGAATTATTTTGACTATCACCAAAAATTTTACAAGGGGTATTTTGGACTATTAGTTAATTATAGTTATACAATTAATGGGACAATTTTAATAATTTATTTAAGGTCTTATATTACTTGGTCCATGTGTAAAAGTAAACTAGGTTTATAATATTTGTGGAAACCGCATAGTCGTGCGGTGTTAATCATAAACAACCAGAAGAGACTGTGAGCAGTGAGTTCTCTTCCTTTAGGTAATAATCTTTGTTTTGCTAAAGTTTTATTATTGGATTGTGATAACTTAATTCATGTCTTAATTATATGTTTTGTGGTTATGTGCGTTAGCTGAAAGAGATTGGAGTTGGAACTTGGAAGTTCTCCTAGGCAGCGTAGGTGGAACAATTTCATGGGATTAAAAGTGAGAAAGTTAAATAGTTTTGATTGGTTAACTGTTGATAGCTGTAGTAGGTAGTGCACTTTCTTAATATTATTTGTATAGAAATAGTAAAATTTCACTTGAGAATTTGCACAGCCACAAGTTTGACTTACAATCATGGAAATAGTGATGGCATAATGATTAAGGGTAACAATTAACAAATTATTAGATAGCCTTTAGGAGTATAAGATGCGTGGTTACTTTGTTTTCCCAAATTCACGTCACTGTCTCACTGTCTGGTTACTTGATGGTAAATTGGATTTTTGTTTCGTGCTTTAATTTTCTTGTTATGGTTACATTATTATTCTAGTTTTAATACATTGAGATAAGTTATTAAATATTAGGGGTATTATATTATTTGAATATCTTTAAATTTATAATAATTGGAGGAATTAAGACTTAACCTTAGCCTTGAAATTTGAAAAATATTAAGGGTCCGTTTGGCCATAGATTTCCCAAATAATATTTGGGGAAAAATTTGACAAATAGTGTTTGTCCATACAATTTGCCATTATTTGGCAAATATCCCAAATTCCCAAATACTAGTTTCTTTTAATATTTGGGTCAAATCTCATTATTTGGGATCTTTTGAAAATTAAAATTTTACACCAAACTTTTATCCTTTACAAAAACATCCTCTATAGTAGTTGTTTGCGTTGTATTACATAATTTTTTTACGTGAACACCAAAGTAGTGATGAAATATTTCGTGAATATGAAAGTGATGATATGGTACTTGATGAAAATGATGAACAATCGGCTTAGGGTAACAAAGTCATGTGTTTTGTCTACTTCACGATGTATGGAATTAGGGGTGTATAAAACCGAACCAAACCGCAAATCGAGTCAAACCGGAAAAAAAAACCCGACTAGTGGTTTGGTATTGAAAAAAAAACCCGACTATATTTTGGTTAGTTTGATTTTAACTAAAAAAAACCAACCCGAGACCAAACCAACCCGACATTATATATGTAATTTTAAAATTTTATTTTATACATAAAAATATTTACTTTGATATAATTTTAAAATATTTCTTATACTATTTCATAGTTTTTATCTTTTAATAAATTATTTCAAGTTTAAAACTTAGAATTCGGAATGGTCCAATAAAGGTTATAGTTCATAGATGTTGATAATTATAATAAAAATTAAATTAAAATCAAATTAATACTAATGAAAAAAGAAAATCAATTCAACACTAAGAATGACAATAATATTGAATATTTATTCTTTAGTTTTACATTGGTTTAGACAATTAAAATACATAATCTAATTTTAATTTTCCTTAAATATTTAGTAATGTAACTAATACTTATTAAACTTATTTTAGCATGATTTAGTACTTTTAAATTATGATCATTTTCATTATGATTTTGCAATATTTATTTTATATGATGATTTCATTATTATTTTTTATTGAATATTTTAGTGTCATTAGTACTCATCTCATATTTTGTGTTATTTTCTTAAGAAACACCTTAGATAATTGTATTTTGGTTGGACTAAAGAAATATTTGGAGCACAAGTTAATTATATGTTTGTATGCAAACTTTACCGAAAAAAATCCAAAAATCTGAAAAAATCCGAGGTTTATTAGTTTGGTATGATTTATAAATTTAAAAATTTGACACAATGGTTTGGTTTGGTATTTGAAAAACCCGAACCAATCCGAGGTTGAAAAACCCGAAAAATCCGAATTTTATTGGTTTGGTTTGGTTTATAAATTTAAAATTTTTACACAAATGGTTTGGTTTGATAATTGAAAAACCCGAACCAACTCGGTCATGTACACCCCTATATGGAATGATGCTTGTTGCACTCACTCCAAACTACCACATTGCTCTAGTGTCATTGACACTACTTGTTATTTGTTGCAACGAAGATCCAATTGACTTGTAATACAAACTTATGGTTTGTTTTGATAGTTTTTAAAACTTATGGGTATAAATCATATTTTCTAAAAAAGTGAAATATATTTCCCAAATACTATGGCCAAACACATGGTGAAATTTCACCCAAATTTTCATCCAACTAATATTTGCCAAAAATATTTGGAAATCTATGGCCAAACGCTAGCTAAGAGCTTGTTATAGATTTGGGATGAGTTTTTGGGTCTAGGTTAGACCTATAGTAACATGGGTGTTGTTAGTTTTGAAATCTTATTGTGGTTAATTATTTGACTAGATTGCTTTGAGTTGGAAGTTCAACGAAAAGGGAAGGCTCAAGTCCTGGAGTGATTGTTCGATTATTTGAGGCAAGTAAATTTCTAAATCCTTGTTAAGTGTATGGAATTCGTGTATTTCCTTGTGATATGTGTTTGGGGGTAATGAGACTTGGTGATGGGTTGATTTGTACATATTGATTATTTTCTAATGATGAAAAAGGGGTAATAAAAGGCATGTGTTTAATTGTTGATGTGTGATGTTTAAGACTGGGTTGAAAGGCTGGTTGAATCATTGTTGATGTTGTATCACGGTTGTATTGTTGTGAATTGTGTATTGTTATGAAAATGGTCATCTTCTCATTATTTATGTGAGCATGTCATTTGCATTGGTTCTGAGACATGGTTGTGATAAGTGTTATGTGATAAAAGGATGTACCATTTCGATGAAAGTATCGCGCGCCGCGATGGATACTATATATCGAGGGACGTTTCGCGTGCCGCGATGGATGCATGGACATATATGTCCCCCATGGGTCCTAGACTGAGAGACAGCGAGTGTGTATCACTAGGTCAGACATGCATCACTATACTTGACATTACATTCCATTGCATTGCACATATTTATCATTTGTGAACTTGGTATTGTGTTTTGCTGATCTTGTTAGTGCCTTTCTATGGAACTTTGATTGGTGAATATTGAGTTTGTTGTTGAGGATATGTAATTGTTAGAATGTTGTTGTTGAGATATGTGCTATGTGAATTATGAACTGTTAGGTTGGGCTGATTTTATGCATGTTGTAGTTGTGGAGGTTCGGTTGGGGTGTAAGGAATACCCGTATTCTATCCCCTTAGCTTGTGTTTAGAGGTTTACTTGTTGAGTACCGCGTGGTTTGGTACTCACCCCTTGCTACTACATCTTTTTTGTAGGTTACTAGCCCGGACCTTTGTGATATATTCTCTTCTTTTTCGAGGCTTCTTGGAGATTTGTGAGGTAGCTGTTTGTCAACTTAGCGGACCTTCTTTCTCCTTAATTATGATCTTGTTCTATTCTAGAAACAATGTCATTTGAAACATGTATTTTCTTTAAACTTTGTTATAACACATTAAAGGCTTGTACACGTGACAACCAGATTTTGGGGATATTTTTGAGTTGATTATGAAATTTCCACATTTTATTGTAATGGTTGAGTTTTAGGCTGACTTGTCTTGGTGGGATAAGATGAGTGCCATCACGTCCATTTTTTGATCGTGACAAAATGGTATCAGAGCCCCAGGTTCATATGTCTCACGTGTATTCAAGTCGAGTCTAAGTAAACTCTCGAGGATCAGTACGGAGACGTCTGTACTTATCTTCGAGAGACTATGTTGACTTTGAGGAAAAATCTTAACTTTTTGAATCCCTATCGTGTATCCTTTGTCTGTTTTGATTTTTATCGCTTCATTCCGTTCTCTCTCACTTATGTGATGACTCGTGCTTAGTTCCTTATATCAGTAGTTGGTGTTGTGTATGGCTTGGATTTTAGTTATAGTACTAAGGTTGAAGCGATATACTTGTGGAGATGATGTGTGGTCAGGTTTAGAATGTTCAATGATTTGAAGGAATTGTGTGAGGTTATGGTTTGATGATTCACTTTGAGGACAAATAAACGATTAGGTTTAACAATGGTTTAAAGGACTTCATGAGCGTGGTTTTAGGCTAGTCATCCAGTAGTGAGATTAATACTTGTGTTGTATAGGCAATATCTAGAGTGGTTTGACAATTGGAAGTGGAATGATTAAAAGGATGGCTAGATAATGTATAGTGTAACTTTGGAAACTATAATTAGTAAAGTTGTGATAACATGTATGGGTTGCTTAGCAAATAATGAAAAATGTTGTTGCGTTAGTTGAGGTCAGAACCTCTACTATGACTTCATATATTGAGTGTATATCAAAGAAGGTCATGATATGACTACTATAATAGTATCGATGCTTACTTGGTTAGAGTTATGAAGTGTGTTACTTTTGATATTGACCTGACCTATGAAAGAATACATATAACTTGGGCTAGTTACGGAACTGATTTGGTGATATTTTACAACTATTCGATGGTAGAAATGTGTGACCTATTTGGATATGATCTTCTGAGTAGGTATGATGTGTTCTAGTGGTGGATCTAACGAACTTTCACGATGTGGTACTAGTGGTACATGGAAACGGATGCGTCGATTGTCAAGTGCGAATACTAACTACTTAAACAGTTATCAGTTGTATCATTTGCTCATATAATGAGATTCGGTGTTGCATTTACATTTGAGAAACCAATTAGGTTGTTACTGCGGATGGATGGGTTAAGCATTATTTATAAGGAAGTTTTTAGTGGTGGATCTTTGGTATGATATTGATGTGTTTAGGTTGTGAAATGTATCTTTAGGATTTTAGATGAGTGTTGATTTCACCGTAAGCTCCTTGGAAGTGAATCGACATTAGGATGACAAGCTTATAGGTAAAGGAAGTCTCAATGAGTATACTTGTGTGAACGTAATTGAGAATTTTAGTAAGAAAGTGTGTATAAAATTGGGTTAGTCCTTTGATTTTGGTTGGTATAACTGGATTAAGATGTCATATCGATGACAAGGTTGACTTCAGATGATGGCAATGGCTACTAAGTATAACGATAATAAGAGTTCGCGATGGATTATACAAAGATGCAACTATATGATAAAGATTGTTGGTTAAATGAATTTGTTTTTTTTTTGTAATGACGACTTGCGAGTATCTAATGTTATGATTTGCTACTATTTGATGAGTAAAGTGGTTGCATGGAAAGTTATAGGAGGTGCTGAGAAACCACTCGAATAGAATTGAAATGAACTAGAGTCATAATGAAAAAAATAGTGGAATGTACTGCAGCCTTCGGAATGAGGTGAGAGCAAGAATATTTTCTCTTATTGCAAGGGCCAAAGAGGTATCTTCAAAGGGATTCAGAATTGAGGTATAAAGACATGTGGTTCCATCTGTTTTACTATGGTTATGGTGATTGTAACATCCGGCAATTTGAAATAACTATGAAGAAGCTGGAAATTTGAAATAGTCATTTTTGAAAAGAATTCAAATCTGGAAATTTGGTTAAGTATGGGAAAAAAAATGAGTTTTTGGTCAACTTGAACAGTCATAACTCATAGATCAGGATGAGTTAGGTGAATTTCCAATTATGTTTGGAAAGCCCTTGGAATGATCTTTCCAACGCCGCCGAGTTTACTTGATTCCAAGTTCGTATGAGTGAGTTATGCCCTTTGGAAGTTGGGTTGTTGGCACAGGGCAGTTTAGTCTGAATTTGTAAGGGTATTTTGGTCTTTTCCCTAACCATTTCTTTTGGTTATATTAAGGGTATAGACTGATTTTAAATCAGTTTTCCCTTTTAAAAGTGAGAGTTAGGGCTTTTGAGAGAAGAGGAGAAGAAGAGGAGAAAGAGAAGAAGAAACAAGGATTCGTCAAGATCGTCGTGGTTTTCGTCGAGGGTAATCCCTAATAAGGTATGTGAGATCATAGTGTTGGGTTGGTTCATTCCCCCACACGCCAAACTCGTTTTAATTCTAATAAAAGATTGGTTGTGTTGTTGAAGTTTCTTGTTGGTTGGGTGCATGTTTCCTGTTTTGATTTCGAGTTGAATCCATTGTATATTAAGGGGTTTTATGATTCTAAGTGTTTGGGGCTGGAACCTTTGAAGTTAAGAAGGTTTAGAGTTGGATAAACACGGAGGAAAGTCAGATTTTTGGGGAAAAAGGGTTGGGGCGTCGCGCAAGCCAGCGCCCCCCAAAAGGGGCCCAACAGGCCCTCTGAAACTTAAGGGCTGGCGCCCCGCGCCTCTTAGAGCGCCAAGGACGCCAGTCTTCCTCATTCCTTCCCCACTTTTTCATGCATGTTCCTTGGTAATGTACCTATGTTTTATAGTTGTTTTCAACACTCTAAGGTACATCTAAATATCCCGAACTCATCCATAAACATGAGATTATTGCCCTTGAATTCATAATCCAATTCGAGGAAAGTTTGGATCAAAGTCAAGTGAAGTTAGAGTCAAGTCTAGAAGTTAAGAAGCAAGTCAAAGCAAGTTTTTGAAGTTTTTCAAAAGTCCTTGTTGAACGTTTTGACTTCATTTTAAGGCTCAAGTTTCAAGTTGAGTAAAGAGTATAGAGTTGAGTTCATTTCTCAAAAGTATTAGGGAACTAAGTATTCCCAAAGTAAATGTTTTCACATTTGAGTAAGAAAGGAACTATGATTCCAAAAGAGCCTTTGGGCTAGTTTTCAAGAAAAGGTAACATCGATTCCAAATGAGCCTTTGGGCTAGATTTTGAGCAATTATCTCAAACTAAAGAAAGATGTGTTTAAAACACTTATGAGCTAAAGTATTTTGGGAGTAGTATTGAGCACCGAATTGGGGACGCGAGTTCATATTAACTCAACTCTCCATAAGAACCATGTAGCCAAACATGGGAATTAACAGGTCATTCTTTTTAGATGATCACGTAAGATTAAACTAGTGGATCCACTAAGTTAAGTAATGTCCTATATCACGGCAAGGTATGGGATGGTCCTTGGGCAACGTGAGGTAAAACATTGTATCATCACTAGGGCTCATAGTGGTGGTTGTCGATTAAAGAATCTCCCATTAAAGTTATATTACTTTTATATAAGTAAAGTTGAGTTTGTTATTGCTTTGTCCTTAATGAACTAAGTTGTTTTTAATGTTTTACAAGCTTTATGTATTGCATGTGTCTTATTGCTTTACATTTGAGTTCAGTTATTCATGAGTCGAACAGAGCTAAGGTAAGTGTTCACTTGAACTCCTTTCAAGCTTAAGTTGTGGTTTAACTTTCCATCTCGCATACTCGTACATTCAATGTGCTGATGCCAGTTGGACTGCATCTTATGACGATGCAGACACAGGTACCCCGGATCAGCATCCAGCATGCCGTTGATCCAACTGAGCACTCCAAAGTCAGTGGTGAGCTTCCTTACCTTCCGAAGGACTATGTTATTTTGTGTTCCTAGTTTTGTTTTATTAGGATGTTGCGGGGTCTGTCCCAACATCCATCTCAGTGTTATAGAGGCTTCATAGACAGTCAGTCAGTTAGTATTGAATCTCTCATCTATGTATATATGTAAATATTCTATTATGAGACACGAGTTGCCTTTTTGGCCAGATTTTATCAGTTAGGTTGTTTTCATGACCTTTCATTGCATGAAGTTATTCTGTTGAGTTAAGTTTCCGCTGAGTTAAGTAAGCCAGTCCAAGGGTTCGCTTGGGGCCAGCAATGGTCTTCGAGTGCCGATCCCGCCCAGGGTGTAGGCTCGAGGCGTGACAGTGATAGTGTTATGTGTTTACATATCTATGGGTGAATCCCTAGTGGTGGATCGGGTGTACCGATCCTGTGATTGTTCTCTTGGTAGGGTGTCATCCTTGGTTAAACTTATTCATTTCAGTTATGGAAGATTTGGTGTTGTTTGGGATAGTCGAAGTATACTAGTGATTCTACATGCACAACCTTGCTTATGAGAACTTATTCAAGAGCTACTATATATGAAGAGTTACAATTGTTTAATAGTGTTGTTAGAGGTTCTGCATTTTGAAGTGTATCGCTTGCTAGGTGTTTACTTGATTATTTTCTTCTTTGGGTCAACTAAGTTTGGTTCTCCCTGGATGAGTACTCAATGTCTACATATCCATTTTTTTTATAGCTTAAGCTCTTGGGAAGATTATGTTGTGGGAAGGAATTTTGATAAGATCTGTGATGGTTTGTGCACTATGAGAGTGTGATGATTGGTTCAGGTTCACTTCTGGTTGTAGCACGTATTGATTCAGAATTTTATCGTGGTTATGTGAGAAAGGATTCGTCTTGGTTATTGTGTTATGGTCTAGAGGGTTTCGATTCAGATTGAGTTCATGTGTTAGTCTGTGGTTTGGTAATAACTCTTGATTTAATTTGTAGATCTTCCAAAGTTTGATTTGAAAGTTCAGTTCTTAGTAGTTGATCTAGATGGAATGGTCTTAAAAAGGAACTCACTTAAAGAGATGAACACCTACTCTAGAAGATCATAACTTAGGTTTTTGATAACGTCAGTTATTCTTCCTTCTTCTTCTTTATGTTCGAGGACGAACATAATTTTTAGTGGTGGATAATGTAATGACCCCTTAGATCATTTTGAGTACTAGAATTATTTTGACTATTCCCGAATATTTTACAAGGGGTATTTTGGACTATTAGTTAATTATAGTTATACAATTAATGGGACAATTTTAATAATTTATTTAAGGTCTTATATTACTTGGTCCATGTGTAAAAGTAAACTAGGTTTATAATATTTGTGGAAACCTCATAGTCGTGCGGCGTTAATCATAAACGACCAGAAGAGACTGTGAGCAGTAAGTTCTCTTCCTTTAGGTAAGAATCTTTGTTTTGCTAAAGTTTTATTATTGGATTGGAATAACTTAATTCATGTCTTAATTATATGTTTTGTGGTTATGTGCGTTAGCTGAAAGAGATTGGAGTTGGAACTTGGAAGTTCTCCTAGGCAGCGTAGGTGGAACAATTTCATGGGATTAAAAGTGAGAAAGTTAAATAGTTTTGATTGGTTAACTGTTGATAGCTGTAGTAGGTAGTGCACTTTCTTAATATTATTTGTATAGAAATAGTAAAATTTCACTTGAGAATTTGCACAGCCTCAAGTTTGACTTACAATCATGGCAATAGTGATGGCATAATGATTAAGGGTAACAATTAACAAATTATTAGATAGCCTTTAGGAGTATAAGATGCGTGGTTACTTTGCTATCCCAAATTCACATCACTGTCTCACTGTCTGGTTACTTGATGGTAAATTGAATTTTTGTTTCGTGCTTTAATTTTCTTGTTATGGTTACATTATTATTCTAGTTTTAATATATTGAGATAAGTTATTAAATATTAGGGGTATTAAATTATTTGAATACCTTTAAATTTATAATAATTGGAGGAATTAAGACTAAACCTTAGCCTTGAAATTTGAAAAATATTAAAAGCTTGTTATAGATTTGGGATGAGTTTTTGGGTATAGGTTAGACCTATAGTAACATGGATGTTGTTAGTTTTGAAATCTTATTGTGGTTAATTATTTGACTAGATTGCTTTGAGTTGGAACTTCAATGAAAAGGGAAGGCTCAAGTCCCGGAGTGATTGTTCGATTATTTGAGGCAAGTAAATTTCTAAACCCTTGTTAAGTGTATGGAATTCGTGTATTTCCTTGTGATATGTATTTGGGGTAAATAAAACTTGGTGATGGGTTGATTTGTACATATTGATTATTTTCTTATGATGAAAAAGGTCTATTAAAAGGCAATGTGTTTAATTGTTGATGTGTGATGTTTGAGACTGGGTTGAAAAGCTTGTTGAATCATTATTGATGTTGTATCACGGTTGTATTGTTGTGAATTGTGTATTGTTATGAAAATGGTCATCTCCTCATTATTTGTGTGAACATGTCATTTGCATTGGTTCTGAGACATGGTTGTGATAAATGTTATTTGATAAGAGGATGTACCATTTCGAGGGACGTATCGCGCGCCGCGATGGATACTATATTTCGAGGGACGTATCGCGCGCCGCAATGGATACTATATTTCGAGGGACGTACCGCGCGCCGCGATGGATACTATATATCGAGGGACGTATCGCGCGCCGCGATGGTTGCATGGACATATATGTCCCCCATGGGTCCTGGACTGAGAGACAGTGGGTGTGTATCACTAGGTCAAACATCCATCAGTATACTTGACATTGCATTCCATTGCATTGTACATATTTATCATTATTGAACTTGGTATTGTGTTTTGCTGATCTTGTGAGTGCCTTTCTGTGGAACTTTGATTGGTGAATATTGAGTTTGTTGTTGAGGATACGTAATTGTTAGAATGTTGTTGTTGACATATGTGCTATGTGAATTGTGAACTGTTAGGTTGGGCTGATTTTTTGCATGTTGTAGTTTTGGAGGTTCGGTTAGGGTGTAAGGAGTACCCGTATTCTATCCCCTTAGCTTGTGTTTAGAGGTTTACTTACTGAGTACCGCGTGGTTTGGTACTCACCCCTTGCTACTACATTTTTTGTAGGTTACTAACCCGGACGTTTGTGATATATTCTCTTCTTTTCCAAGGCTTCTTGGAGATTTGTGAGGTAGCTGTTTGTCAACTCAGCGGACCTTCTTTCTCCTTAATTATGATCTTGTTCTATTCTAGAAACATTGTCATTTGAAACATATATTTTATTTAAACTTTGTTATAACACATTAGAGGCTTGTACACGTGACAACCAGATTTTGGGGATATTTTTGAGTTGATAGTGAAATTTCCGCATTTTATTGTAATGGTTGAGTTTTAGGCTGACTTGTCTTGGTGGGATAAGACGAGTGCCATCACGTCCATTTTTGGGTCGTGACAACAATTTACTAAATATTTTAGGAATACTAATGTATCATGAGTAATATATTCATTTCGAAAAAACAAATCAAAAAAACATTGGTCATGATACATTCATACAAATTAACACCACATGTATCTGATACTTAATGTATCGATCTAAAACCGAACACCTTATGGGCAACCTTTACTACTTTGATGTATCAAGTAGGATTACAGTACTTAACAATTTACTAAATATTTTAAAATAACTATGTATCATGAGTAATATATCCATCTCGAGATCAAAAATAAAAAAATAGGCTACACAACATCTCTCCAACTTTTTTGTGTGTTGTATCAATGCATAGTAGATACATTGCAAATTCAGGGTCATGTTTCTTCACCTCCATGTACATACTAACGAAGATATTCATGATGTATCTTCTCAAAATTTTCGACAATGATCTTCGATGAACTGGAAAGAATTTTGAATCTCAATTTTTTTTTGATGATTTTGAATCAAAATTGAAAGGATCTTCGATAAACTAGGAGAAAAAATCTGAATCTATTTTTTTTTTTTTTGACAATTTTGGATAAAAATTAAGAGCATCTTAAATGAGTTCCCTTCTACGATGCATCTGATTTCTAAGTTTTTCCTAATCTCATCGATCTCTGACTCAACTGCAATGATGGATTTGAGATTGACAAATGAAATCATTTGTCCAACAATAATTTCATCACTTTTGTAACCTTCATAACTCACCTCGCTTACCCAAACTCATGAATGTCTCAACAAAATTGATGTATTCTTCTTGTGTCAGCCACTTTGGTTGAGTAATTTGACGCTTTCACGATTTAAGATTGATGGAGAAGATGAAAAATTGAATTTTAGATTTTGTGAAGCTATTACAGATTGGAAGTGATTGATATCAATCAATTTTGCATGAATCGGGGGAATTAAAATCAATTTTACGTTAATATTTCATATTAAGCGCAACAGACAAATTTTGTAATTTATTCGGAAGATTCTTATGTATCTAGATGGCTGATATTTTAAGAATTTTTTGTAAAATAAAAAAGAGTAGGAATAAGATGTAATTTAAATCTTACACTATGAAATTTATGTAAGTTATACAAAAATTTATTACAAATTTTAAAATTTACAATAGTATGTTAGAAAGTAAAAATTACGAAAAAGATTTATGAAATATTTAGATTTAGAGTCAAATAGAAATATTGGTTGATGCTAGAGATATTGTTAAGTCTCAAATAGAGATGAGTCCCAATAAGCTAAATGTGACTTGTGAGGAACAAAACAAGAGCACAAAATAGGTGAATGATTTCGGGCCACGCGCACGCTTCTTGAGATAAAGTTTAATATTCCCTCTATCCACTTTTAATTATTATAATTTTTTTTAGAGTTAAACAATAATAATTTCGATTAATATTTTATGATGAATTTTTTCATCATATTAATATGCAAAAAATTACAATTTAATACTTTTTGTATAGTTTTTAAATATCTAATTTTTTGTTTAAAATATCAAATTAATGTAATCTAATTTAACTTTAAAAATCAGTCCAATTAACTTTTAAAAATACAACATAACAATTTAAAATGGACGAAAAGAATATAATTAAGTAAAATATCTTCCCATTATAAGGTGCAAAAGGTCAGCTCAATCTAGAATAATGGGCCCTTAGGCACATGAAGAATCAAATGGAAAATATCTAGACACTTCTCGCATGAAAACTACTTTCTTTGTATTTTTATTTATTTTTAAATGAAAGATATTATTGTATTATATATTCAGAAAAAATTGCATGTGAAGTCATTTGTTTGTATTTCATTACTATATTAAGTCATCTACATTTCCTTGAAATTGTTCGTATATTTCACTTAGACATATTAATTAGGGCTAGTACCTATTGAACACCTAAATTGTTAAAAATATATACCTATTAAACACAAAATGTTGATATGGAAGAAAAAATATTTTCCACTTTCCTTTGGCGCGTGAAGATTTCTAAAATCGTATTTTAAAATTATTTTTCAAGAAAACTTCATTGTTTCCTCTTTCATTGATTCTTATCATCATATATAACTTAAACGATTTTTTTTTTGAATATTTTTTAAACCAATAATTTTTTAATCGCAAAAAGAAAAAGCCCCGCACCCCCGCTTTCGGTCGTCATCTTCACCTCAACTAGGTTTTCAAAGACAACTGCATTGGATCTTCAAAAATGGAAGAAGAAAGAAGATTTTTGGACATTGGAGTAAATAATTTAGCCGATAGCTTCATTTCTGGCCATCTTCAAACAAACTTCACCACTCAAAATTAAAATGTAAACCCATTTAACTTATAAAAATAATATCAAAGAATTCGATAAAATTAATTTGAGTCCTCTTGATTTCTCTTTTGCAATCGATTTTGAAATGATTATCCGTTAACAAACTTCGTTTCTTCATCACTCTTGTATGTGTCTCTCTTTATATATTTCTCTCACGTATTAGGTATGATTTTTTTTTAAAAAAAAACTGAATCCGTAAATAATTTGATAAGATATTGAGTTTTATTATGGTTTAGAAATGAAATGTTGCAGGGATTAGGGAAGAAGATGAAGAAGAAAGGGGGTGGGGTAGCGTGGGGGTGAGGTAGCATGAGGCTGGTAGTATTGTGTTATTATTTTCAATAGTTTCATATATAAGAAAAAATGATTGAAATGTATTTGAAATAAATTTTATTTTTTGAAGTTTAAAAATTATTTTCAATAATTTTTGGGGGCCACTTGCCACATGTCGTCTTTTCATTAAGCATTTTGCCATGTCATCAAGAGTGTGTCACACACACTTTACATTTTTTGCTGATTATCGAAAAGTGTCTAATAGAAACAAAGTTTAAATAAATAAAAGTGTTCAATAGGTACTAGCCTCAGTTGAGGTGTCTAAGTGAATTATGCGGACAACTTTACGAGGCCACAAATGACTTAAGCCAATACTTTAAGACTGTTGTATAGTATCAATAACTTTTAATTATACAATCAGAGGCGGACCCACATGCAATCTGTAACTTTTTTAAAAAAATCGTATATATATGTATAGGTAGTTGATAAAACGATAATATATTTGTTTGTGCACCCTTATAATAAAAACTCAACTGGGCGCACTGGTCAAAGTCACCATTTCAAACAGTGACTATGCAAGTTTGAATCCCACAAAAGGCTTTTTTTTTACTTTAAAATCAGTTTTTTCTTTACCATTAACCTTTTTTTTAAAATATTTTTTATTCAAACTCGTTTTTGTCACCTCATTGGCTCCGCCCCCTTTCTTAACCACCTTTTTTGCCATTTCATCTAGTCCATTCCTTTCTTAATTGAAATTAAAAATAAATAAAAGCCCTAGCACAATTCTAAACAAAATATAAGACTGCTAGAAATCTACAACTTACAAGTATTCTTCACTGCATAATTGAAGTCCTACCCCCATTATCTCGCATAAGTTGGTAAGGTCTTCTTTACAAGCGTATTTTTTTTTGTAAGAATTGTTGTTGATTCTTGTGATTTGAAATAGATAGATTTTTGACGAAACATAATTCTTCTCAACCAAGTGTTAGTTTTAGCGACAATTCTTCACGTTTTATTGAGAGTTTGATTTGCAATCACTTAAATCGGATCCTGGAGAAAGAATATCCATTGATGAATATAGCCCTAGAATACGAGATGAAGTGAGGAGACACTATATTCAACAAGGGCCTTGTCAACCGGATATTAACGATAATGAATATCCTTAAACTAGATTCGGAACGAAAAATGCGTCGATTTTGTAAGACATGATTTAAGGGCTCATATTCTAGATGGTTTGAGTTAATTATTCAAAATTCTAAAATATTCTTGATAAAAAGTTGATTGTTCTTCTTTTAATTTTTAATTTTTTTTAATTATAATGTTCATTATTGATTAAAGTAAATTAAATAATAAAATTCACTATTAAAATTTATTGGGGCCTCAAAATTTTGGAGGGCGCTTTGCTAACCCTTACCCTTAACCACTCCTAGCCTTACCCTTGAGTAAGCGTGGCAACGGGATCGGAATCGGGACTACTGGACCGGAACCAGAACCGGGACCGATCGAAACCGATAATTCTGGAAAAAAATATGTATACCCGTCCCGGACCGGTAACAGACCAGGACCGGACCGGGAATCGGGTCCCAACGGCTATATTTAAATATATTTTGTATAGTAATAACGACTGCGAGTATCTAAGATTGTGATTTTCTACTATTTGGTGAGTAACATGGTTGCATGGAAAGTTATAGAGACACCACTCGAATAGAATTGAAATGAACTAGATTCACAAATGAAAAGAATTAGTGGGATGTAGTTTAGTCATTGGAAATAGGCGATCGAGAACAAATATATTCACTTTGAGTGCAAGGACAAAAAAAAAATATATCTTCAGATAGTAGAAAATTGGGTTCAGAGACGCGTGATTTCATTTATTTTTCTCTACTTATGATAATAGTGTCACAGGTTCATCATGTTGGTTAAAAACTATTGGATAAAATTTGAGAAAAGAGTGTACAAACGTTCAGCTCGAGTGTGATAATAAGTTTTTATTTTTTTGTGGTTCTGAGTTTGGAAATGAGTACGGTTGAATTTTTAGCGAAGGATATGATAAGGTCGATGAAGAGGCGATCTATGATAAGCTATGATACATGAATTCATAAAAATTTTCAAGGTATGAGCTAACATTGATAGCTAAAGGGATTGAGTTACACTGTTGGATTCACAATTCAAATTTTTAATTGTAAGTTTACATTCATGGTGGTATATTTTGTCAAGGTATAGATTAGTAAGGTAAAAAATGATTGATCGCATTTGGGTATTGAGCTTTTGGAAGGACTTGTACATAATTTGACTTGTAAAGTTTGTTACTTTTGATTGTTAAGGGACCTAAGGAAGGGTTTTACTTAAAAGTGATGGTTTAGAGTATAAGATAAAATGTCATGGGTTGTTGGCCAAATGATAAGATTGGTAAGCAAGTTATCGAAAGAAACAAGAGTCGAGTATATTAAAGAGTTCAAGGTGTTTAGAGTTGTGTCATGAGAGGAATATAAGAAAGGTGAAGGAATAAGCCATCTCGTATAGATCTTTGGTTCGAAGTTGAAAGGTTATATGGAGTTTCGCCTATGAGTTTAGATATGATAATGCGATGTGAACATTTTCGGTATAGACTTACTAGAGGTTTATCAGTGAGTTTTTTTTCGAGGATTGAGTTTTCTTCGAGTAATAAATAGGGACGTGTGAAAGATGTTACATTTTTATGTTGGTGTGGGTTGTTCGAATTGTGGTAGATGACTTATGGGGACTCTACAGTATGAACCTACAGTTCTACATGATTATTGAAGATTTTGAGGGGATTGAAACTATTTCATTGATGGGACTACATAGATTGTGTTATTGCGTTACATAGACATTTGCTGATAAATAGAGGTTATGTGCTCATAGTATACAAAATTATTAGGGTGACAAAGAACCTCTCTAAGTTTTGAGATGAGGTACAAGATGGTGTGAATGATAGTTGAAAAATGGTATGTGAATGTTCGGGTGAAGTTGACATTGGGTATGATTCAATTATTTTACCTCGATGGAAAAGTATTTTTAGAATTGAAATTAGTGCTATCAGTCTTGGGTGTGACTCATATTTGTCATGTAATGCTTAAATGGAAAGAGAAGGAGCCATATTTTGAAATATTTAGAAGCTACAATGGGTTTGCTAAGAAGACTTTAATACTAGTAACATTTTAAGAGCAAGGTAAATGGTTGGTGTAGTTATGATGTTTGTTGGTATTAAGAGTGTTAGCTTCAATGGAGTACTGTGAGAAGTATGTGGGATTTGATGAATTGAGTATTTGTAATATTGTAACGGAGATCAAACTGGTTGATTGTGGGTGGTCAAAAATTGAGAGATGGAGTCAGATGAATGAAATTTTATTTATATGGGAACAAAGGAGTATCTCGTGTTATTCGACCTTACTTCTATATATTCTTATATGACCATCTACTTCGTTTGGATATGATTTGGTGTGTGATTCACTCCCTATACCCACACACGTTTTCATATCTATGAGTGAATCTCTAGTGGTGGATCGGGTGTACCGATCCTGTGATTGTCCTCTTGGTAGAGTGACATCCTTGGTTAGACTTGTTCGTTTCAATTATGAAAGACTTGGTGTTGTTTGGGATAGTTGAAGTATTCTAGTGATTCTACACGCACAACCTTGCTTATGAGAACTTATATAAGAGCTACTATATATGAAGAGTTACAATTGTCTAAGAGTGTTGTTAGAGATTTGGCATTTTGAAGTGTATCGCTTGTCGGTGTTTATTTGATCATTTTCTTCTTTGGGTTAGATAAGTTTAATTCTCCCTTGATGAGTACCTGATGTGTAAAGATCAGACTTTTATAACTTAAGTTCGTGGAAAGATTGTGTTGTGAAAAGGAAATTTTGATAAGATCTGTGATGGTTTGTGTATTATGAGTGTGTGAGGGTTGGTTCAGGTTCATTTCTGGCTGTAGCAAGTATTGATACAGAATTTTATCGTGGTTATGTGAGAAAAGATTTGTCCTAGTTATTGTGTTAAGGTCCAATGGGTTTTTGTTTAGAATGAGTTCATGGGTTGTTCCGTGGCTTGATAATCACTTGTAATTTGTAAATTTGTCAAATTTGATTCGAAAGTTTAGTCTTTAGTAGTTGTTATTGATGGAATGGTCTTAAGGATGAACTCACTTGGAGAGATAAACATTAACTCTAGAAATTATACCTCAAGCTTCTAGTAATGCTGGTTTTCTTCTTTCTTTTTTATGTTCGGGGACGAACATGATTTTTAGTGGTGGATAATGTAATGACTTGGAAGGTCGCTTTTGAGAATTTTCATAAAATTAGCATTTTACCCCTCTTGATAGCTGTCCCGAGTAACTTTTGATCAGTTTGTGAAGTTGATTGGGAATTTTGAACTATTTGTTTAACTACGGTTATTTAGTTGATGGGTATTTATTAAATAATTAATTTTTTTATTAGCTGGTGGTTAATGGGCCAAGTCCAAATATTAAGTTAATACCCTATATCATTTTAGATCATTCTTTTATTAAAAAAATAAGAAACCTCCCGATTAGTACTTCATAACCTCGGTTGTTTATTGCCATGATTGGATAGTGATGACAATAATTGGTATTTAACTAGTTATCATTGGAAATTATATATATAGAATAGGCTAAGATTATGTATGTTTTTATTTTAGTTAAAGTTACTGGGCATGTTTTTCGTGTAGATTTTGGTTTGAGAAAACGGCTAACCCACTGTCATTTACGTGGTTGTAGTTTGAAAAGACATTGTGAGAAAATATGTTGTAAATTAAGTAGTGATAGATCTGAAAACTATGAAATATAATCTTAATGAGTTAATCATTGGAAACCATAGAATTTTGATAATTATTTTTAATATAATGTATGTCAGTTTTAGATATTGACTCTGAAGGTAACTAGTGGCTTAATCGACTGTTGGGTAGGAATTTTTACTATGGTTATCATACTAAGACCCAAGTTTGATATATTAAGTTGTGTAATTGAATATTGGATGTATTATATTATATGAAAACTATTAGGGTTGTAGTGTTTGGAGAAATTATAACTTAACCCTAGACTTGAAATTTGGACGTATGAGGGTTGACATGATAATTGGCATCAAAATTTAGGAACTTGATTTTAGCTTTGTGTAAGTTTTTGGGTCTATAGGCTAGACCAATAGTAATATGGTTGTTGTTAGTTTTGAAAACTTATTGTGATTAATTATTTGAATAGATTGCATTGATTTGGAAGCCTAACGAAAGGGGAAGGCTCAAGAGTCGGAGTGATTGTTTGATGAATTGAGGCAAGTGGATTTCTAAACCTTTGTTAAGTGTATGGAATTCGTGTATTTGCTTGTAATATGTGTTTGGGGGTAATGAGACTTGGTGATGGATTAACTTGTCCACATTGATTAATTCTAATGATGAAAAAGGGGTAATAAAAAGCAATGTGATTAATTATTTGTGTGTGATGTGTTGAGAATTGTTTGTGATGGGCATTGGTATGTGTATCGGTGTTATAAGGGAAAGTTTATTACTATAGAATGCGGATTGTAATTCGAGAATGCCAAAGCATATGGGGATTAGCTGATATATTATTGACTTGATTTATTATGTGTGATTGTGTTCTTTATTCAACCCGTATACTGGTGATAGCTGAGGTGATTACATATCATATTGATATTTGATTGAGATGCATCATCCCTTTTATTGAAATTATAATGTGCACATGCATTGACATGTGATTGAGTATAAGTTGGGCACGTGGAGATCGTCCGTGCTGGGGATGGTGAGATGTTAAAATTATAATTTGGGCACGTGGAAATCGTCCGTACGAAATTTGTTTGATTTATGATAATGTGTTAAGATCGTCCTCACAGACACATGGAGATCGTCCGTGTCGGTATATGGACCTCGCGAGTGCCCCATTGGTCATGAACTCTCGATGTATTTTCGGGGAGTATCATGTATATACGGTTGAGAGAGTACTTGGTATGCTGAGGCATATCATTTCATGGTGTCATATTGCATTGCATCTCATGACATCCTTCATTCTTGATGATTATGTGTTTTATTGGTGGTTGGAAAGTACTTGATATTTAATTACCTCTATTTGATGAACTTGATCTTGTGTGTTGCTGATATTTGTGAGTGCCTTTTTGTGGAAGTTGTGATTGATGAATATTGAGTTTATTGTTGAGGACATGTAATTTGTTAAAGTGATTGTTGTTGAGCTGGGTGTTATGTAAACTGTGAACTGTTAGGTTGGACTGGTTTTATGCAAGTTGTAGTTGTGGAGGTTCGATTGGGGTGTAAGGAGTACCCGCATTCTATCCCCTTAGCTTGTGTTTAGAGGTTTACTTGCTGAGTACCGTGTGGTTTGGTACTCACCTCTTGCTTCTACAATTTTTTTGTAGGTTACGAGCCTGGATTTAGTGATACTTTCCATTCTTTTATTTTTCGAGGCTTCTTGGAGATTTGTGAGGTAGCTATCTGTAATCTCAGCAGACCTTCTTAGTCCCATTTATGATCTCGTTCTATTCTAGAAACAAGGTCATTTGAGACTTGTGTTTTTCTTTTGAATCAATTGTAATATTTTAGAGGCTTGTACACATGACATCTAGATTTTAGGGGTATTTTTGAGTTGTAATGGTTGAGTTTTAGGCTGATTTGTCTTGGTGGGATAAAATGAGTGTCATCACGTCCATTTTTGGGTCGTGACATTTAAATTTCACACTTTAAAAGTTTGAAAATTTAAATTTAAGACAATAATAAAAAAAATTAAGGCGAATAGCCTATACTTTTATTAATATTAATTAAATAGTACAAGTTTAGTTACAAAATATTAGTAGAGTATTAAAAAATTTAATCTACACAGCCACCTTCTAGGAAGGGTTCTGTTTGAATTAGACATCGAATTATTACACTCATACTAATAGACATTTAAATTTAATAGTTCATGCTACCACGTAAATCTTTTTTTAAATCATTTAACATTTCTCTAGTAACTTGCTCTGGAATTGGTTGATTAGATAGTTCCTCCATTGCATCAATGTCGTCGTCACTAAAATCTTGCATTATTTCATCAACGTCATTTTTAAATTTGGTCGGTAAAGGTGGACGACCATAACTCCTTCTCTCGCCATTAATCCAATCTCTAAATAGTATCGATATCTCCAAGCTATCTGCTGCTAATGAATATCTATGCTCTCCAATTTGAAATCTTGTTGCACTAAAAGCACCTTCCGAAGCTATTGAAGATGCTTGAATAGCTAACACATCTCGAGCAACCGGTTGAAGTTTTGGAAATCCCTGGCCGCGATTGCTCCACCAATCTGGAAGATCAATAGTAGTAGGTTCTGTATTTTGATTAATATATGAATCAAAATCATTTCTATCATTATGAGAAAGTTCAAGATAACAATCTATCATATCATCAAGATCATCTTCATTATATCTACTCTTAGAACTTTGAGGCTCTTCATTACGTACTACATTCATTCTATTAGAATTATACAAGTCATATAATTTTCTAGCTTCAATTTTTATACTATCTTTAACATCTTGACAACTACGTGTTTCATCATCTTCATTATCAATACCCAAATTAAAATATATTTTATCAACCATTCGTGATGCACCTTCATCTTTGTAATGTGGGTTTAACAAACAAGCGGTTAAATAAATTTGAGAAATAGGAATAAAATATTTTAAAAAATTTTCAATCATTTTCTTAATAGATTCTTCAAATCTTAATTTATTTTTGAATTTATAAAATTTACTAGAAATAGCACAAATATTAGGTAAAACAGAGAAAATAGTTGGATAATAAAGTGCATATTTTTTTTGTAGTTAAATAAAAAACTTTTAAGAATTCTATAAGTTCTTTTATGTCATTCCAATAATTATCATCAAGTCTATATATCATATTTGAATTATGAGCATTCCAAACCATTTGTAAAGATTTCCTATATCCATAAGCGACTTCAAGCAATTCATATAAAGAATTTCATCTAGTACACACTGATTTTGAAATTTTTCTAGGTGGAAGATTAAATTCACGACAACGATTTTCAAAATCTCTACGTCTAGACTTAACTTGACATTTAAAAATAAAATGACATGCAGTTTCAACTTTTATGCAACCATCATTATACATTGTTATACCATCTCTAACAATCAAATTATATATGTGTGCAACACACCTAATATGAAAACCATCAATATAAATAGGGCAAAGAGACGATTTTAGTATTTCAACAGCAGATCTATTAGTAGAAGCATTATCTAAGGTGACACTACTTATTTTATCACAAATTCCATAGTTTTGTAAAATATCTATAATTGTTTGAGTTATATAACTACCGATTTTATGCATTTCACAACATTTATAACCTAAAATTCTTTTTTGCAAAGTCCAATTTTCATCAATCCAATGTGCAGTAATAGTGAAATAATCATTATCATTTGCACTACGACCCATATCAGAAGTAATAGCTATTTTATAATTATTATAATAAAATAAACAACGCTGATATTGAAAGTGTTGAGCTTGATAATCAAAGATAGCCTTTTTAATTGTATTTCTAGTAAAACCTTTAAAATGTGGATTATACACAATTTGAATATAATGAATAAAACCGAAATTTTCAGCAAAACTAAATGGCAAACCCATAACAACAATCATTTTAGCTAATTCTTCAAGATCTTTTTCTCTACTGTATGATTGTTGTATACTATAGCCAGAAACATTAGAAGGATTTAATTGTATTTGGACCATATTAGAGTCCCCTACTCCTATGTTTTCAGGAAGGGTGGTACCATTCTTTTTAGCATCAGCTACAACTTTAGCATGGAAAAATTCATTTTTACAACATGACATTAAATGATTACTCAAATGTTCCGTCCCACCCTGTTTTCCTACAATTTTATGATTTATTCTATGTTTACATTTATTACAAATAGCTTGTGTTTTATCTTCATTCTGAGTCATAAATTGCCACACAACTGATTTTTTAGCGCGTTCTACCTTAGGCCTAGGATGCGCGGGGGAACGGGAGCAGGACAACGAAAGGGAGCGGGAGGGGAAGAGTGGCTGGGAGTGAGAGTAGTAGTTGTAACTGGCTCAGTTTCATTATCATCATATTCATCAACATTATTATCAAAACTATCAATATAATCATTAACATCATCATATTCATCATCTTCAGGTAATTCCTCATCAAAATTACCAAACCTTCTTTGTAAATGTTCATGATAAAGATCTAATCCACTATTACTATTAATATTAAAAACAGTTTCATCAACATGCGTATAATCATCCGTATTATTCTTAATTGAGAATTTTTTTTAGTTTTAGATTTAGAAGTACTATCGATTTTTTTATTTTTCTTGGATTTTGAGCTCCATAAATTAGTGATCGAATCAACTATGGTTGTTTTACCCTTGTCAACATTGTTTTTACCGGAATTCATATTCAAAGATAAAAAGTGAGTAAATTATATATAATATGAAAATGTAATGCAAAGTTTTAAACAAATAAATAACTAAATAAGTAGAGACTAGAGACTAATTACTCACAAAATAAATAATTAAATGCAAACAAATAAATAACTAAATGAAAAGTGAGTTGGAACGAATGTACCAAACATCTACTTAAAAAAGTAAACGTGTATAACCGAAAGCCGAAAATTGAAAGTTGAATTTGAAGCTCCAATTTTCAAAGACCAAATTCGTAATTTTAACGAGAATAAGAGATTAGAGAGTAGAGACTTGAGTGAGACTTTTGAGAGTTGTTGAGAGAGTAGAAGATAATATTTTTGTGAGTGAAAAGAATGAAAGATTGGGGGTATTTATAGTTAAAAAAAAAAGGATGAAAATGTAGTTTTTAGAAGGTTGTGGTATTAAAAAAAGTTTGGGGGGGGGGGGGGGTAGGGGGGGGTAAAGGGGGGTTATGGGGGTGAAAGAGTCGTTGGTGGGCCCCAAAACCCGTTGCCCAACAGCTCTCAAAACGGCTATATTTAAGATTTTTTTTTAAAAAAAAAAAACGAATCGGACCGGGACTAACCGGTATATCCCGGTTTCCATCCCGTTACCCCTTCCAGACCCCCTAGACACCGGCTGTAACTGGTACAAGCCGGAACGGAACCGAATCGATAACGGATCGAGACGGAACGATACCCGAACCGGCACCTCCCGATTCCATTGCCAGCCATACCCTTGAGGCCACTCTTAATGATGCCGTCCAATCTTCAAATCCTGAATTTACCTCCGTATACAATATTACTCAGAGTAATATAAGAGATTCCAAATTAACAGAGCGAAGTACACAAAAATAGAGGAATTAAACTCTCGGCACCAAATTGCTGATCTTCTTGGCCCCACGAGCTTTATTTGCTTAATAATGATCATGTAAATTGTGATATTTTTAAAATTTACGTGAGGTATTTTACTATACATGAGTTTAAGAATGATTTTCTTTAATAAAAAAATTATAATTTAAAATAATTCATAAATATTTTATGACTATAAATCATCTCTTTATGCAATATCACATAATAATATTAAACTGACGATTAATGTTTGTCATATGTTTGTAATACATTACCGAGGGATACTATTGTATAAACTTTATTAATATGAAAATTTTAGTTATTTAATTCAAAATTCTACCAAAAATATATTTTTCTTCATAAATACATAAAGGTTGATTTCATTTCTCTTCATTTTATTATTTGTTGATTTAAAAATTTTAATTAAAATATTTTTGGAAAATATTTGAAATTTAATTTTTTTTCATTTTTACACCACCCCCTACCCCAAACCCCGCACAACCCCACCCAGGTCATTCCCGTCAACAATTTTTTTAAGAAAAAATTATTTTTGGAAAATATTTCAAATTTAATATTTTTTCGATTTTTACGTCATTCCCACCCCTACGCCACCCCACTCCACCCAGGCCAACCCCCATCAAAACATTTTTTT